>NC_045764.1:52506706-52806706 GCF_008692025.1 Phocoena sinus | reverse complement strand
ACTTTACTAAATTCATTGATGAGCTCTAGTAGTTTTCTGATAGTGTCTTGAGGATTTTCTATATATGGTATCCTGTCATCTGCAAACAGTGACAGTTTTCCGTCTTCCATTCCAATTTGGATTCCTTTTTTATTCTCTGATTTCTGTGGCTAGGACTTCCCAAATTATGTTGAATAAAATTCATGAGAGTTGGCATCCTTGTCTTGTTCCTGATCTTAGAGGAAATGCTTTCAGCTTTTCACCTTTGAGTGTGGTGTTAGCTATGGTTTTGTCATATATAGCCTTTATTATGTTGAGGTATGTTCTCTCTATGCCTACTTTTTGAAGAGTTTTTATCATAAATGGAGGTTGAATTTTAGCAAAAGCTTTTTCTGGGTTTATTGAGATGGTCCTATGGTTTTTATTCTTCAATTTGTTAATGTGGTTTATCACATTGATTCGTTTGCAGACATCTTTACCCATTCATCTATTCATGAACACTTAGGTTGCTTTCATATCTGACTATTGTAAATAATACTGCTATGAACCTTTGGATGTATTTTTTCAGATTACTGTTTTCATTTTCTTCAGGTATACCCTAGGAGTGGAAATTATGGATATGGTAGATCTATTTTTAGTTTTTGAGGAACCTACATACTGCTTTTCATAGTGGCTACACCAATTTACATTCCCACCAACTGTGTACTAGGGTTACATTTTCTCAACATCTTTGCCAACATTTGTTATTTGTGATCATTTTGTTGATAGTCATTCTGACAGGTGTGATGTGATAATCTCATTGTGGTTTTATGTTCATTTCTCTGATTAGCAATGTTGAACATCTTTTCATGTGCCTATATCATCAATTTATTTTGTTGATGATTTCCTTTGCTGTGCAAAAGCTTTTAAATTTATTTAGATCACATTTGTTTATTTTTGCTTTTGTTTCCTTTGATTTAGAAGACGGATATAAAAATATTGTTATGATTTATGTCAAAGGGTGTTCTTCCCATGTTTTAATCCAGGAGATTTATGATTCAGGCCTTACATTTAGGTCTTTAATTCATTTTGACATTATTTTTTTATGCGGTGTTAGAGAATGTTCTCATTTCATTCTTTTACATATAGCTGTTCTGTTTTTCCAGCACCACTTATTGAAGAGACTGTCTTTTCACCACTGTATATTCTTGCCTCCTTTGTTGTAGGTTAATTGACCATAAGTTCATGGTTTTATTTCTGAGCTCTATTTTGTTTCATTGATCTATGTGTCTTTTTTTGGCCAGTATCATATTGTTTTGATTACTGCAACTTTGTAGTGTAGTCTGAAGTCAGAGAGGGTGATACTGGTAACTTTGTTCTTTTCCCTAAATATTGCTTTGACCATTCGAGGCAATTTCTGGTTCCATATAAATTTTAGGATTATTTTTTCTAGTTCTGTGGAAAATGTCAAGGGTATTTTGATAGGGAATGCATTAAATCTGTAGATTTCTTTGGGCAGTATGTAATTAACAATATTAATTCTTACAATCCATGAACATGGTACATCTTTCCATTTTTTTGTATCAACTTTAATTTCTTTCAACAATATCTTATAGTTTTCAAGGTATAGCTCTTTTACCTCCTAGGTTAAGTTTTTTTCCTAGTATTTAATTCTTTTTGGTGCAATTTTAATTGGGGTTGTTTTCTTGCATTCTCTTCCTGATAGCTCATTATTAGCATATAGAAAAGCAACAGGTTTCTATATATTAATCTTGTATTCTGCAATTTTAATTAATTCATTTAATAATTCTAAAGTTTTTTGGTGGTGACTTTAGGATTCTGTATATATAATAAAATGTCATCTACAAGGAGTGACAGTCTTACTTCTTCCCTTCCAGTTTGAATGACTTTTGTTTCTTTTTCTGTTTGATTGCTATGGCTCAGACCTCCACTACAATGTTGAATAATGTGGCAACAGACAATATTCTTGTCTTGTTCCTGATTTTAGAGGAAAGGCTATTAGCTTTCCACCACTGAATGTGATGTAAGCTGTGGGTTTGGCATATATGGCTTTATTATGTTGAGATATGTCTCTCTATACCAACTTTAGTGAGCATTTTTATTATGACTGGATGTTGAATTTTGTCAAATACTTTTTCTGCATCTATTGATATGATCATGTAATTTTTTTTTATTGGGGTAGTTTCTTTACAATATTGTATTAGTTTCTGCTCTACAATGAAGTGAATCAGCTGTATGTATACATATATCCCCTACCTCTTGAATCTCTCTTCCACCTCCAACCCCCATCCTATCCATCTAGGTCACCAGAGAGCACCAAGCTGAGCTCCCTGTGCTATACAGCAGGTTCCCACTAGCTATCTGTTTTACACACGGTTGTGTATATATGTCAATCCCAATCTCCCAATGCATCCAACCCCCCCTTCCCCCCTCCCCGAGTCCACATATTCATTCTCTACATCTGCATTCCTGCCCTGCAAATAGGTTCATCTGTACCATTTTTCTAGATTCCACATATATGCATTAATATATGATATTTGTTTTTCTCTTTCTGACTTACTTCACTCTGTATGACACACTCTAGGCCCATGCACATCTCTACAAAACTGAAACAATTTCATTCCTTTTTATGGCTGAGTAATATTCCATTGCATATATGTACCATATTTTCTTTATCCATTCATCTGTTGATGGACATTTAGGTTGCTTCCATGTCCTGGCTATTGCAAATAGTGCTGCAGTGAACATTGCAGTGCATGTGTGTTTTTGAATTATGGATTTCTCGGAGTATATGCCCAGTAATGGGATTGCTGGGTCATATAGGGGTTCCATTTTTAGATTTTTAAGGAAGCTCCACACTGTTCCCCATAGTGGTTGTATCAATTTACATTCCCACCAACAGTTCAGGATGGTTCCCTTTTCTAGACACCCTCTCCAGTGTTTATGGTTTGTAGACTTTCTGATGATGGCCATTCTGACTGGTGTGAGGTGATATCTCATTGTACTTTTGATCTGCATTTGTCTAATAATTAGTGATGTTGAGCATCTATTCATGTGTTTGTTGGCTATATGTATGTCTTTGGAGAAATGTCTATTTAGGTCTTCCATGCATTGTTGATTGGGTTGTTTGTTTTTTTGGTATTGAGCTGCATGTATATTTTGCTGTTTGTATATTTTGGAGATTAATCCCTTTTCAGTTGCTTCATTTGCAAATATTTTCTCCCATTCTGAGGGTTGTTTTTTCATCTCATTTATGTTTTTCTTTGCTGTGCAAAAGATTTTGTTTAATTAGATCCCATTTGTTTGTTTTTGTTTTTATTTTTATCACTCTAAGAGGTGGGTCAAAAAAGATGTGATTTATGTCAAAGAGTGTTCTTCAAACGTTTTCCTCTAAGAGTTTTATAGTGTCTGGCCTTACATTTAGGTCTTTAATCCATTTTGAGTTTATTTTTGTGTATGGTGTCAGCAAGTTTCCTAATTTCATTCTTCTACATGTAGCTGTCCAGTTTCTCCAGTACCACTTATTGAAGAGGCTGTCTTTTCTCCACTGTATATTCTTGCCTCCTTTGTCATAGATTAGGTGACCATAGGTGCATGAGTTTATCTCTGTGCTTTCCATCCTGTTCCATTGATCTATATTTCTGTTTTTGTGCCAGTACCATACTGTCTTAAATACTGTAGCCCTGTAGTACAGTCTGAAGTCAGGGGGCCTGATTCCTCCAGCTCCATTTTCCTTTCTCAAGATTGCTTTGGCTATTCGGGGTCTTTTGTGTTTCCATAAAAATTGTAAAAATTTGTGTTTTAATTCTGTGAAAAATTCCATTGGTAATTTGATAGGGATTGCATTGAATTTGTTGATTGCTTTGGGAAGTATAGTCATTTTCACAATATTGACTCTTCCAATCCAAGAACATGATATATCTTCTCCATCTGTTTGTGCCATTTTGATTTCATTCATAAGTATCTTATAGTTTTCTGAGTACAGGATTTTTGCCTGCTTAGGTAGGTTTATTCCTAGGTATTTAATTCCTTTTGCAGTGGTAAATAGGATTGTTTCCTTAATTTCTCTTTCTATCTTTCATTGTTAGTGTATAGGAATGCAAGATATTTCTGTGCATTAATTTTGTATCCTGCAGCTTTACCAAATTCATTGATTAGCTCTAGTATATTTCTGGTGACATCTTTAGGATTTTCTATGTGTAGCATCGTGTAATCTGCAAACTGACCATTTTACCTCTTTTCCAATTTGGATTAGTTTTATTTCTTTTTTTCTCTGATTTGCATGGCTAGGACTTTCAAAACTATGTTGAATAATAGTGGTGAGACTGAAAATCCTTGTCTTGTTCCTGATGTTAGAGGAAATGCTTTTAGTTTTTCACTATTGAGAATGATGTTTGCTGTGTGTTTCCTGTATATGGCCTTTATTATTTTGAGGTAGGTTCCCTCTATGCCCACTTTCTGGAGAGTTTTTATCATAAATGAGTGTTGAGATTTGTCAAAAGCTTTTTCTGCATCTGTTAAGATGATCATATGGTTTTTATTCTTTAATTTGTTAATATGGTGTATCACATTGATTGATTTGCATATATTGAAAAAATGCTTGAATCCCTGGGGTAAATCTCACTTGATCTTGGGTATGATCCTTTAAAAGTTGGATTCTGTTTGCTAGTATTTTGTTGAGGATTTTTGCCTCTATGTTTATCAGTGATATTCGTCTGTAATTTTTATTTTATTTTATTTTATTTTGCGGTACATGGGCCTCTCACTGTTGTGGCCTCTCCCATTGTGGAGCATAGGCTCCGGACGCGCAGGCTCAGCAGCCATGGCTCACAGGCCTAGCTGCTCTGTGGCATATGGGATCTTCCCGGACCAGGGCATGAACCCGTGTCCCTTGCATCGGCAGGCAGACCCTCAACCACTGCGCCACCAGGGAAGCCCCTGTAATTTCCTTTTTTTTGTGATATCTTTTTCTGGATTTTGAATCAGAGTGATGGTGGCCTCTGCAATTTCTTGGAAGAGTTTGAGAATGATGGGTGTTAGCCTTTCTCTAAATATTTGATAGAATTTGCCTATGAAGCCATCTGGTCCTGGACTTTTGCTTGTTGGAAGATTTTTAATTACATTTTCAATTTCATTACTTGTGATTGGTCTGTTTATATCTTCTATTTCTTCCTGGTTTAGTCTTGGAAAGTTGTACCTTCCTAAGAATTTGTCCATTCCTTCCAGGTTGTCCATTTTATTGTCATATGGTGGCTTGTAGTATTCTCTTATGATCCTTTGTATTTCTGCCTTGCCCATTGTAATTTCTCCTTTTTCATTTCTAATTTTATTGATTTGAATAATCTTCCTTTTTTATCTTGATGAGTGTGGTAAAGGTTTATCAATTTTTTTTATTTTCTCAAAGAACCAGGTTTTAGTTTCATTGGTCTTTGCTATTGTTTCATTCATTTCTATTTCATTTATTTCTTCTCTTCTCTTTATGATTCCTTTCCTTCTACTAACTTTATGTTTTGTTTGTTCTTCTTTCTCTAGATGCTTTAGGTGTAATGTTAGGTTATTTGAGATTTTTCTTGTTTCCTGAGGTAAGATTTTATTGATATAGACATCCTTCTTAGAACTGCTTTTGCTGTGTCCCATAGGTTTTTGGTTTCTCATGTATTCATTGTCATTTGTCTGTAGGTATTTTTTTATTTCTTCTTTGATTTCTTCAGTTATATGTTGATTATTTAGTAACATATTATTTAACCTCGATTTGTTTGTGTTTTTTACAGTTTTTTTTCCTTGTAATTGATTTTTAATCTCATAGTGTTGTGGTCATAAAAGATGCTTGATATGATTTCAATTTTCTTAAATTTACCAAGGCTTGATTTGTGACCCAAGATACAATCTATCCTGCAGAATGTCCCATGTGCACTTGAGAAGAAAGTGTATTTGCTGCTTTCAGATTGAAAGTCCGATAAATATCAATTAAGTCTATTTGGTGTGATGTGTCATTAAGGCTTGTGTTTCCTTACTCATTTTCTGTTGAAATGATCTATCCATTGGTGTAAGTGGTGTGTTAAAGGCCTCCACTCTCATTGTGTTACTGTCGATTTCCCCTTTTATGGCTGTTAGTATTTGCCTTATGTATTGAGGTGCTCCTATGTTGGGTGCATAAACATTTACAATTGTTATTTTTCTTCTTGGATTGATCCCTTGATCATTATGTAGTGTCCTTCCTTGTCTCTTGTAATAGTCTTTATTTTAAGGTCTAGTTTATCTGATGTGGGTGTTGCTACTCCAGCTTCTGTTTGATTTCTATTTGCATGGAATATCTTTTTCTATCCCTTCACTTTCAGTCCATATGTGTCCCTAGGTTTGAAATGGGTCTCTTGTAGACAGCATATATACGGTTCTTGTTTCTGTCTCCATTCACCCAGTCTGTGTCTTTTGACTAGAGCATTTAATCCACTTGTATCATAGGTAATTATTGATATGTATGTTTCTATTACCGTTTTCTTAATTGTTTTGGCTTTGTTTTTGTAGGTCTTTTTCTTGTCTTGTGTTTCCCACCTGAAGAAGATCCTTTAGCATTTGTTGTAAAGCTGGTTTGGTGGTGAAGTAGCTTAGCTTTTGCTTGTCTGTAAAGCTTTTGATTTCTCCATTGAATCTGAATGAGAGCCTTGCTGGTTAGAGTATTCTTGGTTGTAGGTTTTTCCCTTTCATCAGTTTAAATATATTGTCGCAATCCCTTCTTGCCTGCAGAGTTTCTGCTGAAAAATCAGCAGATAATCTTATGGGGAATCCCTTGTATGTTACTTGTTGCTTTCCTCTTGCTGCCTTTAATATTTTTTCTTTTTATTTAATTTTTATTGGTTCGATTAATATGTGTCTCAGTGTGTTTCTCTTTGGTTTTATCCTATAAGGGACTCTGCACTTCCTGGACTTGGGTGACTATTTTCTTTCCCATGTTAGGGAAGTTTTTGACTATAATCTCTTCAAATATTTTCTCAGACCCTTTCTCTTTCTCTTCTTCTTCTGGGACCCCTTATAATTCAAATGTTGGTGTGTTTATTGTTCTCCCAGAGGTCTCTGAGACTGTTCTCATTTCTTTTCATTCTTTTTTCTTCATTCTATTTTGCAGCAGTTATTTTTACCATTCTATCTTCTAGCTCACTTACCCCTTCTTTTCCCTCTGTCATTCTGCTATTGATTCTTTCTAGTGTATTTTTCATTGAATTTATTGTATTGTTCATCTACATCCTTTTTAAACATTTCTTGTGTCTTCTTGATTCACGTCTCCATTCTATTTCCAAGATCTTGGATCATCTTTATTATCATTACTCTTAATTCTTTTTTAGGTAGATTGCCTATTTTCTCTTCATTTATTTTTTCTTAGAGGTTTTTACCTTGCTCCTTCGTCTACAACATATTTCTGTTTCATCTCATTTTATCTAATTTACTGTGTTTGTAGTCTCCTTTCCGCAGGGTGCAGGGTCGTAGTTTCTCTTGCTTCTTGTGTCTGCCCCCTGGTGGGTGAGGTTGGTCCAGGGGCTTGTGTAGGCATCCTGGTGCCTGCACTCTGGTGGGTGGAGCTGGGTCTTGTAACTCTGGTGTGCAGGGCTGTGTCAGGGTGTATGTTTTGGGGTGTCTGTGAGCTTAGTGCATCTTTAAGTAGCCTGTCTGTTGATGTGCGGGGCTGTGTTCCTCACTTGCTGGTTTGGCCTGAGGCATCCATCACTGCATCTGGCAGGGTGTTGGGTGTAGCTGGATCATGGTGCCAAGATCGGACCTCTGGGAGAGCTCCCCCTGATTAATATTCTCAGGTGCCAGGGAATTCTCTGGCAGTCCAGCAGCCAGGACTTGGCACCCCTACCACAGAGGCTCAGGTTTGACCCCCTGCTGGGGAACCATGATCCTGCAAGTTGTGTGGTGTGTCCAAAAGGAACAAAAACATAAATAAAGAACAAGCAGAAAAAAAAATTAAGACAAACAACAAAAACCAAACCAACTAAGCAAAAACTCTCAAAAGCCAAAGCAAATAAAACAAAAAGTCAAAGTAAACAAAAAACACACAAAAGTGTCAAAAAAACACAAAAGAGAGAAACAAAACAAAAACTCCAGAGAAAAACTAAGACAAAAAATAAAAACAAAACCAAGCAAATGAAAATGAACAAAAAGATAAATAAAGAAAAAACAAGAAAAAAATCAAACAGAAAAACTCGAAAAGCAAAGCAAACAATAAAAGCAAATGTAACAAAAGAAAAACACAAAAAAGTCAAAGTAAACAAAAACACACAAAAATGAGAAAAACAACAAAAATCTCAGGCAAAACCCAAAACAAACAATAAAAACAAAGAAAAAAGCAAAGAAACAATAAAACCGCAAAAATGACAGAAGAAAGGAAAAACAAACAGAAAAGCAAAAATGAAAAGAGTAAAAACCAAAAAACAAAATAAGAAAAAACAAAGAAAAAAATAAACGTAGAAAAATGAAAATATATTTAAAAATTAAACAACAAAGCAAAAAATTCCCTGTGGCCTCCACTATCAGTGTCATTGCCCCCACCATGCCACAGTCAACCCCTTCCTCCCCAGGAGGTCCTCCACAACCTCTAGGTAGGTCTCTGGACCATCTGTGGACACTGTGGGGACAGCTTAGACTCTGACCTGGCCCAGCTCATGTGTATATGTGCCCCCATAGTCCAGAGCTGCTAAAACTAGACTGGTCTCAGTTGTAGGAGATGTTTCCATTCAGATGTTCCGCAGACTCTGGGCTTACCAAGCCGATCATGGGGGTTAATCCGTGGCTTGTGGAGCTGCACAGAGAGATTTCAGTTCCTCTTTCTTAGTTGCACAGCCCTTGGGTCTCAGCTTTGTTTTTGGCTCCACCTCTGTGTGTAGGCCACCCTCAGGTGTCTGTTCCCCACTGAGGCAAGAGGTGGCAAAGGCAGCGACTGAGATATACTTGCTCACTTAGGTGGGAGGGGCAAGAGGCAGCAATCAACTGGGGCGTGTGGGCTCGCTTAGGTGGGAGAGGGAGAAGAGTACCATGACTGGGGCATGTGTGCTCATTTTGATGGGATCCTTCTCTAGTGCCCACAGTGTCAGGGGCCAGCATGAGGCAGTGACAGACAGAGATGCGTGCTCACTCATGCAGGAGAGGATTAAGGCGGCCATGACTGGGGCCTGTGTGCTTGCTCCAGTGGGATCACCCTCTAGTGCCCATGGAGGCAGGGGCCATCAGGAGTTGGCAACAGATGGGAGTGCGCGTGCTTGCTCCGGTGGGTGTCCCTCCCAGTGCCTGTGGATGCAGGGGCTGACATGAGCATAGAGAGTCCCTGATGGTGACCCCACCCCTTGTGCACTACTCAACAATGGCTCCTTGCTTCCTCCAGGAGCATTCCCAGCCACGGAGCTCCTCATGCCCATCCCCTCAGTCTCTCTCCGTGCAGGTGAGCTCCTCACTCCCATCCCTTCAGGTCATCTCCTTGCAGCCAACAGCAGTCCTCTCTCCAGATCCACTGTCCTAACCCCACACTTCAGCACCCAGTTTCTGCCAGTATGGGCGGGCACCCATCTCATGCTGGAATGCACAGGGCTGTGGCACAGACTGTTGGTGGAAGTTGTGCTCTCTCCTGCCTGCCACCGACTGGCCACTGCACTTTCTTCCAATAGACCCCAAAGCTCCCACTCTATTTCAGTGTATTTTGCCACCTGTGAGGGGGCCTCCCTGGGTGCAATAACCTCTTATCTCCTTCAGCTCCCCCCAGGGATGTGGTTCCCATCCCATTTCCTCTTTTCTTTTTCTTCCCTTTCTCTCCTTCATCCCACCTGGTTACACGGTTATCTTTTCTTGTCCTTTAGGTGTCTGGGGTTCTCTGCTAGTGTTCAGCAGGTGCTCTGTGCAAATTGTTCCACTTGTAGGTGTATTTTTGATGTACTTGTGGGGAGTGGTGAACCCCAGGTCCTCCTATTCTACCATCTTGACCTCGAGCCCCTACCCTATGTTTTTTGATTGTTGCTTTTACTCCATTGATATTGAAAGTGGTTATCGATAGCTGTGTACTTACTGCCATTTTATTACTTGTTTTCTATGGAGGTTTTTTTTGGTAGTTCTTTTCTGTTCTTTTCTTCTTTTAGTTTCTTCCCTTGCGGTTTGATGATTGTCTTTAGTGGTATGCTTGTGCTCCTTTCTCTCTAGTTTTTGTGTATCTATTGTAGAGTTTTTATTTGTGGTTATCACAGGGTTCTTATATATTGATCTATAATATTTCTACATGTTCTAAGCTGAGAGTCACTTAAATTCAAACAGATTCTAAAAGGTAAACATTTTAGATTCCCACATTTTGTGTTTTTGATGTCGTATTTTACATCTTCATATTTATCCCTTCATTGTTTATTGTAGTTATAGTTTATTTTACATTTTTTATCTTTTGATATTCATACTTTTTTTGTCTTTAAGTATACATATTTAAGTGGTTGATCCTCAGCCTTTACTATATATTTGCCTCTAGTGGTGGGATTTTTTCCTTTCCTATGGATTCTTGTTACAGTCTTTTCTTTTCCACTTAGTGAAAGTCCGTTAACATTTCTTTTTTTTGTTGTTGTTAACATTTCTTTTATGTTCAGCTTTGTATTGATGAACTCTTTTAGTTTTTGCTTGTCTCTTTATCTTTCCTTCAGTTCTAAATGACAGTCTTGCTGTGTAGAGTATTGTAGGTTGTAGGTTTTTCCCTTTCAGCATTTTATGTGAATCATGCCACTCCCTTCAGGCCTACAAATTTTCTGCAGAAAAATCAGCTGATAGCCTTGTTGGTGTTCCCTTGTATGTGACTTTTTGTTTTTCTCTTGCCACCTTTAAAATTCTCTTGATCTTTAATTTTTACCATTTTAATGTCTTGATGTGGGTCTTTTGGGGTTCATCTTGTTTGGGACCCTCTGTGCTTCTTGTCTTGGATATCTGTTTCCTTCTTAAGGTTTAGGAAGTTTTCAGCCATAATTTCAACATTTTCAACAGTTTTTTCTGTGTCTTCACCTTCTGGAACCCCTATAGTGCAAACGTTAGTACGCTTGGGGGTTTTTCAGAGATCCTTTAAACTGTTCTCATTAAAAAATTTTTTTTCTTTTGCTGTTCTGATGTGGCAATTTCCATTATTCTATCTTCCAGATCACTTATGGATTCTTATGTATCACCTAGTCTGCTGTTAATTCCTTCTAGTGTGTTGTTCATTTCAGTTATTGCATTCTTAAGCTCTGACTGGTGATTTTTACATTTTCTACTTTCTTATTAAACTATACACTGTGTTCATTTATTCTTTTTCTGTGTTCAGTTAGCATTCTTATTAATAATGCTCTGAACTCTTTATGTGGTAAATTTTCATCTCTGTTTCAATAGTTGCATTTTCAGGTTTTTTTCCTTGTTCTTTCATTTGGAACAAATTCCTCTGTCTTCTCATTTTGTTTAACTTTCTCTGTCTCTATGAAAGTAGGTGAAATAGTCACCTATCTTAGTCCCAAATTGGTGTCCTTGTGTGGGAATGTCCCTATGCAGTGCCCTGTGGCTTTGGTGGGAAATCTGGATCTGACATGATCATGGGTCATGTTTTCCCTTTGGGTGTGCTAGCCACTGTCACCTTGCAGGGAGGTAGGGCTGGAGATGGAGCACCCAGAGCCACTGCCAGATGTGAGCTGAGCTTCCCCTATGCTCAGTGGCCATCATCACCCTATCAGGAGCAGAGACAGGTTCCAGCGTGCTGGAGCAGAAGCCCTATGGGTTGAGTCCCAGCTGGTTCCATTCCTTGTGTGTGTGTGCTTTGCCCTCTCCCAGCAAAAGCACCTTTGGCCCAGAGGACAGCAGCTCTAGAGTACCTGCCTAGAATGGTCACCTGGTGAGGGCTGGGGCAGTCCTGGCATACCAGTCAGAACTCCAGACTGCTCCTGATCTGTTGCCTCCGTGAATGCCTGTAATGGCCACCTTTGCCTCATTTGTATGCCATGATGGCTTTGAGCCAGCTTTGTCCACACAACTGCATCAGAAGCCTTTGCCATAGTGTGGAGCTACACCAGAGCCATAGGGGGCAGAGTGAGTGCTGAGTGTGGGCCAGGGTGTGCTGGGGTGTTTATGGGAAACCAGTCAGCATCCTAGGCAGCTTCAGTCTGCTTCCTCTGCCTTGTTCCCAAGAGTAACAAATATGTGTGAGCTCTTCACTAGCAGAGTCTAGGTTTCCTACAGCCCTCCTGATTTTCAAACCAGCTAGGGGACTTGTTTTCTCAGTGCCAGCCAAGGGCTGGGGCACCCAATATGTGGTTCGAACCACTCGTTCCCCAAGGAGGATCTTTGTGCCTATGTAATCCCCTTCCTCTTCTGTGTCCTCACCTAGGGACGCTGGTTCTGACCTGATCGCTTTGCTTCTCTTCATACCTGACTCCATGTGGATCTTTCTTTACAGCCTTGGTTGCACTGGAGTCTTTGTGCCTGTCTCCAGGTTGTTTTCAGTGAGAACTCCATATGTAGATGTATTCTTAATGTGTTCTTGAGGGTGGTCCTCATACTCCACCATCTTGATCTCATGTTAGTTTATTTTTTTAATCTCCATTGATCCTCACTTGTCTGCTCATAAATTAGGTTATCATGTGATGAGTGAATCCAAGACATTTCATTGCCTAGTATGTAGGTAGTGAGTGATTGGGAGATTAATGGAGTAACCACAGGTTAGTGTCTATCACTGGATCACATAGCAGTAGGATGGGGGATGTACTGGTTGTGACCTGGTGGGGGACTGATGCATGTAGTATACTCTTGAGTTTTAAGACCTGTGAGACATAGGTTGGCTAGACAATTGCAATTCTAATACATTTTTGGCAGAGACATGTGCTCCTGGCTTCTTAATTGATCAATCCTTTGAGCCTTAATCCTAGGGATTCATGTTTTCTCCCTTTAGAAATAGGTTTCTTTGATTATTCACTTCCAAGAGACACCAATTTCATTAAAATAGAAAATTTGATTTAGAATATAACCTTATATATGAGTGAAATAGGTTTAACAACAGCAGGGAATATAATACTCTATAAAGATAAACCTCTTCTTATCAACTATTTGATTGCCTGGATACCCTAAGGTGCAGTTTGTACAGAAAAGCCTAGATAAATGCTTGATTTTTTTTCTGCCTTTATTTACTGGTTTAGAGGATGCTAGGGCACCAGCTCATTATTTTGCAAAGATGACCAATCAGCTTTTTAAAACTCTCTGAAGACATGGGGTAAACATATCTGATATATTTTCAATCTATTGCACTGATTCTTACTGAAACTCAAATTTTCTTATCTTTAGGCAGTGGAAAGATACTGAGATTTCCTCCTGGCTTCTTTGGAAATACATTTAATAGATTATTTGCATCCTGTTATAACAAGATATTCTGTGCTTATCTTATATATTTCCTACATCAAACCTAGAATGACCATTTTTTCAAGGAACTCTGGTTCCCTTTACTGCTAACTAGTATTTATAGGCTACTATCTGGAATCTAGGGTACTCATTGCTACTAGATTTGGTACTGTTTCTAGGCTTTTTCAGTGGAGCAATCTAGGAAATATGTTAAGCTAAGATATAGCCTGAGCTGATACACTTAATTGAAATTTAGGACTACATGATTTTATTTAACTTCATCCATTTTATAACTGTATATTCTCTCTCTGATGGTTGAAAATCCCAGTTCCCTGACTTAATTCTTCATTTGCTTTGTTCTGCAACACACATGTAACAGTCCCAGAGTAACAATACCAACACTAATATGTATTGCTTTTATAGGTCCCTTGCTGCACTCTTTTCAAAAAATAACTTTTGATTTTAAAAATATGTCATGAAAGTATCTGAGTGAGCATGAATAGATATTCTGCTACGAGTTTCCAGGATAGTTTAGTTGATGAATGAAGATGATGATTTAAAATGGAAAGTGGGAGACAAAGTTAATTAACTAGATTATATAAAGTACAGATTTACTGAGGGAATAAGGGACTATTTACCCAAAAGAATTATTTATTTACCCATGGAAATGTACTATAACACTGAACTCACAGGTCTAATTAAGATTTGCAGGCTTCATTGGAAAGAAATTTATTATCTTTATTAGATGGAATAAGTCTCTAAGCAGATGTTTTTGGTCCTTTGAATTCTGGAAATACAAATTTTTAGATAGATATTGATATCTTTCTTAAGTTAAAATGTGTCCTTAGTTTTCTTTCATATTATCACAACCAGGACATACTTAAAAAATAAAAAATGAAATAAATAGAAAGAGTGACCTACCTGAACACAATTTTTTTTTGTAGGTTGGCTACACTTTTTACTACTGGTGGCATTTAGACAGGGTTTGACTACTAAGACAACTCACAGAACCCACGGTGATGATAGCCATAAAGCTATAGTTTTTTGCAGGAAAAGGATGCAGTATAGCAGCAATGTGGAAGAAAGGAGATACATGCCAGTCAAAGGCCCCTCTCACAGGTCTGGAGAGACCAGGCGCCATATGGAAACACTCATTGTCTCAGACTAAGAATCACTGACATGTGCACCAAACACCTTGGGTCCAGACACCCCAAATTAAGTCTTGGTCAGGATATGCTATATTCTGCTGGTTGCGTGCACCACCATCCCCACCGTAGGGTTCTTACCTTTACCACCTGTGATTCATCAGTCTCACTGTTATCAGTAAACCATGCTGAAAAGTTGTTGCATGCCATCCCCCAAACTCCTCAGATCTGTGCTTATCATCAGCACTGTCGGTTACTATGTTTCATGCCCAGTGTGTCAGTCTGATGCAAGTACATTTCTTATTTTAGTGCAACAGCTCCTCACAGCATACCTTTGAATTTAATAATATTCCTACATATATGCTAAATAAACATTTATTTTTAATCAGCATTTCCAAATCCTTTCAGAGTAAAACATTCAAAGTTCCCAGTTTCTAAATCAAGGCAGTTACATACAAATGTTGAAAATAGGATTTGATGGTAATCTGTCCTTCGTTTAACCACTTTATGGAAAACAATAATAGCCTTTGTCAAATGGCAAAACTGAGACAATTCAATAATGAGTTTGATGCCCTTTATTTAAGGGAAAACAATTCACACACTGGGTCACAAGCAGTATAGCACTCTTCCCAGGGGATTTGGGTCAAGAGCAAGGCAACAAATGTCTTAACAGGGCATGATTTGCTAGGAGGCTGGGGAGTTCCTTTAAGGCCAGCAGGTCTTCTTTTCTAGGGCAAATAGGATAGCTAAAGCTGAGTTAGGTGTGTTTCCTGTGACTATGGGGTGAATTAGATTCATATTTGTGATGTGTGCCCAGCCACTGGGTGGCCTCCATTTTGTGAGTTCTGATACATGAATTAACTTTATCAGCCTCTACAGTTTTCCTGTTGATGATTTTTTCACCCACTTACATGCCTGGGATATATAATACTCCTGCTACTCTATCTTGAGTTCCTTAATAGCAAAAAAAAACAACCACCAAAAACCTTGAAATATTTACTGTTTACTTATATTATCCAAGGCACAATACTGTGATTAAAGAAGGATTCTAGTAAAATAATATAAATACTGCCACTTCTAGTGCTACTATTTCTGCTACTACTGCTTCTAAGAAAAGAAGGAGGAGAAGGAGAAATATAGCTACCATTTATGTGTAAAGCTCTTCTAAATACCTTACATATACTAATCCATTCAATCCTCACAACTCAGTGAGGTAGGTAATATTGCTGTCTTGGTTTTTAGGTAAAATAAATCAAGGAGGAAGGAAGTTAAGCTCTAGCTCAAGGTCACAAAGCTAATAAGGGATGGAGACAGAATTTAAACCTAGACATTTTGGCTTTAGAGTACAGCCTTTGTTTAAACTCCCTTTAAGTCTCATTTCACTGAAGTATTTCCCTTAAAACTTTACTTTCCCTTCCCCCCCACCCCATATCCTCAAGTCTGTGACAAAGCGAGAGAGAGAGGCATGGACATATATACACTACCAAATGTAAGGTAGATAGCTGGTGGGAAGCAGCTGCTTAGCACAGGGAGATCAGCTTGGTGCTTTGTGGCCGCCTGGAGGGGTGGGATAGGGAGGGTGGGAGGGAGGGAGATGCAAGAGGGAAGAGATATGGGAACATATGTATATGTATAACTGATTCACTTTGTTATAAAGCAGAAACTAACACACCATTGTAAAGCAATTATACTCCAATAAAGATGTAAAAATTAATTAATTAATTAATTAAAAAGAAAAGAAAACTGGTAAAAAAAAACTTTACTTTCCCTGAAAGTCTTACATATGTAAATTTCTCTCTCATCCCCCTGAATTGAGGCCTGGATTTGTTTGGAGTCTTCTTCCCTGAATCAAAGCAATACTCAGGATTTCACAGATGCAAATATTAACAGGCCACAGAGAAATGCTTTCTCTCTCAGTGTTCTGAATAAGTTATACACTTGCTTTCTTCCAAACAAACAAAAAGTGGTACTCCTTTTCCATTTTGGAGTGCGTTTGGGTCAAAGGGATCGCTTGAATTGTTGAGTGACTGAAAGAAATTAAAGATGTTTTAACATGAACTCTCTCTTAAAAATCATAAAGAATTATTTGCAAATTTCCATGAGTGAGGTGTTCTTTGCTTCTAAAAGTTTATTTCTGTTTTGGGGCTGCTCAGATAACCAGAAAGTTCTTTGTGGAGAACTGGTCTACTTCCCTGTAACTTCTATCCACTAATCCTATTTTTGACCCCTGGAATGACTCAGAGTAGGCCTACTTCTAACTAGCCTTTTAGCTAATACAAGAGTAATGTTATTATTGACAATAATACTAATCATAATGCTTACTAAGTGCTACTTACTATGTGCTGTACTTTTTTCTAAACTTGGTAAATGTGCTAACATGCTTTTCCTTCATGAAAACCCTCTTGAGATGGGTGCTGGTATTCTAATATTCTTTATTTTACAAATAAGAAAACTTAAGTATAAAGGGGGTAAGTGACATTAAATGCAGGTGTAGGAGCTGGATTTGAACCTGAATCATCTGGCTCCTGTGTCTGTGTACCAAACCAGTGTAGGGGAGGAAAAAGTTTTCCTTTACTCTCATAGGGTCCCTGTCTGGTCTGAAAAATAAACTGACAAGACAGATTAACAGGAGAAAAGCATACAAAATTATTTAGTATAAGATTTATGTGGCATGGAGCTTCATAGGAAATGAAGACCTAAAGAAATGGTTAAAGCTGAGTGGTTTTGTGCTATGTTTGATGAAGGGTGGAAAGCCGTGGAAAGATGTGATAGCACAAAGGACGTGAGCTAAAGGTAGTGAACTGTAGAAACTTAGCAAGGCCTGTTCCTTCAGATTCTGCTCTGTGTCCCTCTGTCTTTGGGGATAAGGATGCTCCTTTCTTGCTGGTATAGGAAGGGCATCTCTCATAGGAGGGTTTATGACTTGCTTCAAGGGAAGATCAGAAAGTCTTTCTTGCACATGCCATTTCTCAAATTCCTTCAGCTTGATATATTCAGTATGCCAAGGTGCCATATTTTGGGGTTGTGTATCCTGAACCCTGTCACCAGCATGCCATAATCACAAACTGTAAGCACCACAACATAGTATCCTACTAGTTAGAACACTTCATTTTTTTCAAGTTTTTTTCTCAAGGGTTTAGTTTAAAGATTATTGTCACTCAATCCATAAGTTAGTAATTCAGTAGACATTTATTGAATGTCAACCATGTACCAGACGCCATGCCACTGTGCTGGTTTGACTCCTCTAAATGGTCTCTAGTTGGTGATACTTGTCAAAATTAAACATGGTTCTCCAAGGCCTGGAATTGAGATGGAAGGAAATGCCAGTGGCCTGACTCATGTGTATGTTTATTATACAATAAATGCAGTAACAATAGTGGCATTAACTAATATGACATTTCTTTCAGTTCACAAAGAATGGGCATGTAGCCCAAGAACTAAGCCTTTCCACTTATGCTACCATATATAACCCATTTTATGTGTGTGTAGTTTATGCTTTTCAGCCTAAATTGAGAGTTTTTAATTTCTATTTCATTAGAGTTGGTGCATTATTCTGAACTTTTGAGTCTATATTGTTCTATTTTTCAACTTACTTGCTTTCCCTTCAAAGAACAATGTCACTCATAAATTTTGTATCCAGACCCTCTGTTTTGTTTTTAGTTACTAATTCTGATGTTGTAGAAGAACAGTACAAGTGCTGGCACCTGAGGTATGCCAGGGTAGCACCTGATATTTAAAAGTCATTCGTGTATTCATTTAATATATACTTATTATGCATCTAGTTCTGCCCTAAATGTCATTTGGCGAGTCACCCAATCCCTAAAGAATCCACCTCTAAAGCTAATTGTGTTATTATCTAGGCCACAGTTTCAGTAAAAATGATCACAAGACTTTGTGAAAGTAAAATCCAGGGTTATGTCTCAATCATCGTCCTGATTGACTATTGAGGAAATGAAGTAGAAAAAAACTTACCCTGCCTCTAGTATGATGACACTTAAGGCTCATCTGTGTCCTCTAAATGCTTTGAACTCTCAGCCTAGATAATCTTATAATTTTGGCAAATATTGATGCCAGGTTTAATGAAATACAGCAGATGTTATTAGTTGTCCATGGCAAAATATGTCCAAAATACATCCTTTAAATATGTCCTTTAGATGTGATTTGTTCCTTTTGCATGGTGTATTTATTAATTAGTTACATACTGTTATGTAGCAAATGAGCAAAAACTAGTGGCTTAAAAAAGAACACATTTATTATTTCATAGTTTCTGTGGGTCAGAAGTCTAGATAAGGCTTAACTGGGTCCTCTGCTTAGGGTCTAATGAGTCTGCAATCCAAGTGTCTCTGACTGTGTTCTCATCTGGAGGATCAGTTGGGTAAGAATCTGCTTCTGTGATCATTCATGTTGTTTATAGAGTTCATATCCATGTGCTTGTAGGACTGAAGGCCTTGGATTCCCGGTGAATGTCAGCTATAAACTGCCTACAACTCCTAAAGGCCACCCTCAGCTCCTGGAGACCACCCCAGGGGAACCACAGCTCCTAGAGGCCACCCTCAGTTTCTGGAGATCACTCCAGGGTAACCACAGCTCCTCGAGACCACCCTCAGTTCCTGGAGAACACCCCAGGGTAACCACAGTTCCTAGAGGTCACCCTCAGCTCCTGGAGACCACCCTAGGGGAACCCTCAGTGCCTTGGCATATGGGCTGTCTCTACTTGGCTGCTTACTTCATCCATCCATAATGAGCATCTCTAGACTCTTATATAATGTCACAGAGTCATGGGAATGATGCCCTATCACCTCTCCATGTTTTCTTGGTTATAAGTAAGTCACAGGTTCTGCTCACACTCAAGAAGAGGAGATTAAACGAAAATGTGAACACCAGGAGGTAGGCATCGTGGAGGACAGGGGTCACCAACCCCTGAGCCATGGACTGATAGTGGTCTGTGGCCTGTTAGGAACTGGGCCACACAGCAGGAGGTGAGCAGCAGGTGAGTCAGTGAAGCTTCATCTCTATTTACAGCCACTCCCCATCACTCGCATTACTGCCTGAGCTCCACCTCCTGTCAGATCAGCAGTGACATTAGATTCTCATAGGAGTGTGAGCCCTACTGTGAACTGCACGTGAGAGAGACCTAGGTTGTGCACTCCTTATGAGAATCTTATGTCTGATGATCTGTGGTAGGGCTGAGGTGGTGATGCTAGCACGGGGGAGCAGCTGCAAATACAGATTATCATTAGCAGAGAGGTTTGACTGCACAGAGACCATAATAAATCAATTGCTTGCAGACTCATATCAAAACCCTATCAGTGAGTGGCAAGTGACAATTAAGCTGCATCTGGCAGCAGGCTTTATAGTGGCAAGTGAGTTGATGCAACTGTACAGCTGCATCTGGTGGCAGGCTTTAAGTCAGAATCTGACACTTATTTTAGTCTGTGCATGGCCCGCCCATTATTTTATTTACCTCTTATGTCCTCACCTCTTTCCCGCACTGTGCACTTGTCTCAGCCACAGTTTTGGTAGCCCACAAGCTACTCCTAGCCAAAATGAGTAAAAAACAAATGTTACTGGAAAACTTCTTTGAAAAGGGGGAAAGACCCAGTGATGAGACAGCAGATGACTCTAAGACTGCCAACAAAAAGAAAACTGCAGTTGAAAGAAAATATCAAGAGTCCTACTTAAATTATGGGTTCATTGTAACAGCTGATTCACATTCTCCAAGCCCGCTTTGTATAATATGTGGTGACTGGCTATCCAACGAAGCCATGAAACCTTCAAAACTGCTTTGCCACATGGAGACAAAGCACCCTGCATTAAAAGACTAGACTTTGGAGTTTTTCAAAAGAAAAAAACCTGAACACGAAGAACAGAAGCAATTATTGAAGGCCACCACTTCATCAAATGTGTCTGCACTGAGAACATCATTCTTAGGGCTAACCACGTTGCTAAAGGTAAGAAGCTCTTTAATACTGGTAAAGAGTTGATCCTGCCTGCTGCTAAGGACATTTGTCATGAACTCTTGGGAGAGGCTGCAGTTCAAAAGGTGGCACGTGTTCCTCTTTTGGCTAACACCATAACTAGATGAATTGATGAAATAGCAGAAGATATTGAGTCACAATTGTTAGAGAGGATTAATGAGTCACCATGATATGCAATCCAGGTTAAGTCTACCGATGTTGACAACAAGGCAACAATGCTTGTTTTTGTGCGATATATTTTTCAGGAGGATGTGCATGCGGATATGTTATGTGCACTTTTGTTGCCAACCAACACCACAGCGCAGAACTATTCGTCTTTGAATGATTACATATCAGGAAAACTGAATTGGTCATTTTGTGTCGGTATATGCATGGGTGGAACGGCTGCCATGACTGGACGGCTTTGTGGTTTCACAAAGTGGGCACTTCTGAATGTGAGTCATCCATAGAGAAATACTGGCTAGCCGAAAACTGTCACTTGAACTTAACGTTTTGCAGGTTGTGATTAAAATTATCAACCACATTAAAGTACATGCCCTTAACTCACGTCTGTTCGTACAACTCTGTGAGGAGATAGATGCAGAGCACACATGTCTTCTCTTATAAACAGAAGTGAGATGGCTTTCTAAAGGAAGATCACTGGCCAGAGTTCTTGAGTTGTGAGAGCCGCTCTAGAGATTTCTTTTAGAAGAAAAGTCACTGCTGGCATTACATTTCAGTGACACAGAATGGGTCGCAAAACTTGCTTGCTTGTGTGACATATTCAACCTGCTCAACGACAGTCTGTCACTTCAGGAGAGAATGACAACTGTGTTCAAGTTGGCCGATAAAGTGGCTGCATTCAAAGCCAAACTGGAATTACGGGGGTAATGAGTGAACATTGGGATTTTTGACATGTTTCGAACATTAGCAGAGATTTTGAAAGAGACTGAGCCAGGGCCTTCTTTCTCCCAGCTGGTGCATGATCACCCATCTTGGCTTTCAAAAGAGTTTGAGCATTACTTCCCAACCACAAAAGACCCCCGAACTGGGAAGGAATGGATCCATGAACCATTTGTGAATAAGCCAGGTGAATCGACTTTGTCCGTGCTAGAAGAGGATCAACTTCTTGAGATCGCAAATGACAGTGGCCTGAAAAGTATGTTTGAGACAACTTCAAATCTCCATACGTTCTGGATTAAAGTCAAAGCAGAATATCCTGAGATTGCCACAAAAGCACTGAAAAGCCTACTTCCATTTCCAACATCCTATCTTTGTGAAGCAGGGTTTTCTGCAGTGACAGCAACCAAAATGAGATTACGGAGTAGACTGGACATAAGCAACACACCTCGGGTGTCACAGTCTCCCATCATCCCCAGATGGGACCATCTAGTTGCAGGAAAACAAGCTCAGGGCTCCCACTGATTCTGCATTATAGCCAGTTGTATAATTATTTCATTATGTATTACAATGTAATAATAATAGAAATAAAGTGTACAATAAATGTAATGCGCTTGAATCATCCCAAAACCATCCCCTGTCCCCGGTCCGTGGAAAAATTGTCTTCTGTGAAACGGGTCCTCGGTGCCAAAAAGGTTGGGGACCACTGATGGAGGACCACTCTCAAGTCTGTCCGTGACACATGATGTTTAAACAACTAAATTCATTGCTGCTGTTTAAATGTTATGAAATTATATGTTAAAAATCAGGTGTTACCAGATTTTAAAAACCCTGATAAACTAGGTGTGTTTTTATATGGCAAGTTGCTGTGAACTGAGAATAGCTGCTCCCTTTCAACAGGTCAGTTGCTCCTTCTTGCAACCCCGTCCCTGCTTCTCCTTATTATATGTTACCCTTCACTGTCATGCATGCATAGTTGTTTTTCTTACATCTAGGCACTTCAATTATTTGTGTTACCTGGCTGGCCTCTGTTGGCATTTACGTTTTTATAACGTCCGGCCTAGATATGTGATGTTACCTCTTTCTATTCTTTAGAGGTACATGGTCTCTGCTCTCACTGCTTGTGGAATTCTGGCCATTATTTTGTGCCAAAGATGGTAGGAAATATTCTATCTTTGGCCACTGAAATGTCTAATCATCGAGGGGCCCTGTGCTTGTCAGTTGGTGTTCTCTGACCAGGCTGCCAGTACCCAGACTGCTGGTTTTAACTGCTAACTAAATCTCTTTGCTGAGACCAAATCCTGAAGCCACATCTTGTTGTTGTCAGAATGTTGACTTGTAAGAAACTTCTTAAAATCTCTAACTTCTTTGTTTTGTTATTTATGTATTTATGTATTATTTATTTATTTATTTATGGCTGCGTTGGGTCTTTGTTGCTATGTGCGGGCTTTCTCTAGTTGCAGTGTGGGAGCTACTCTTCGTTGCTGTGCGGGCTTCTCATTGTGGTGGCTTCTCTTCTAGTTCTGTAAAAAAATGCCATTGGTAATTTGATAGGGATTGCATTGAATCTGTAGATTGCTTTGGGTATCATAGTCATTTTCACAATATTGATTCTTCCAGTCCATGAACATAGTATATCTCTCCATTTGTTTCTGTCATCTTTGATTTCTTTCATCTTATAGTTTTGTAGTTTGATTTCATCCTGTAGTTTTGTAGTGTCTTGTAGTTTTCTGAGTACAGGTCTTTTACCTCCTTAGGTAGGTTTATGCCTAGGTATTTTATTATCTTCTATGTGATGGTAAGTAGGGCTGTTTCCTTAATTTCTCTTTCTGATATTTCACTGTTAGCATATAGAAATGCATCGTATTTCTGTATATTAATTTTGTATCCTGCAACTTTACCAAATTCATTGATTAGCTCTAGAAGTTTTCTGTTGGCATCCTTAAGATTCTCTATGTATAGTATCATGTCATCTGCAACCAGTGACAGTTTTACTTCTTTTCCAGTTTGGATTACTTTATTTCTTTTTCTTCTCTGATTGCCATGTCTAGGACTTCCAAAACTATGTTGAATAATAGTGGTGAGAGTGGATATCCTTGTCTTCTTCCTGATCTTAGAGGAAATGCTTTCATTTTTTCACCATTGAGAATGATGTTTACTGTAGGTTTTTCATATATGACTATTATTATGTTGAGGTAGGTTCCCTCTATGCCCACTTTCTGCAGAATTTTTATCATAAATAAGTGTTGAATTTTGTCAAAAGCTTTTTCTGCATCTATTGAGATGATCATATAGTTTTTAATACTTTAATTTATTAATATGGTGTATCACATTGATTGATTTGCATATATTGAAGAATCCTTGCACCCCTGGGCTAAATCCCACTTGATCATGGTGTATGATTCTTTTAATGTGTTGTTGGTTTCTGTTTGCTAGTATTTTGTTGAGGATTTTTGCATCTATATTCATCAGTGATATTGGTCTGTAATTCTCTTTTTTTATAGTATGTTTGTCTGGTTTTGGTATCAGGGTGATGGTGGCCTCATAGAATGAGTTTGGGAGTGTTTCTTCCTCTGCAATTTTTTGGAAGAGTTTGAGAAGGATGGGTGTCAGCTCTTCTCTAAATATTTGATACAATTCACCTATGAAGCCCTCTGGTCCTGGACTTTTGTTTGTTGGAAGATTTTTAATCACAGTTTCAGTTTCGTTACTTGTGATTGGTCTGTACATATTTTCTATATCTTCCTGGTTCAGTCTATAACAAAGGTTATACCTTTGTAAGAATTTTTCCATTTCTTCCAGATCGTCTGTTTTATTGGCATAGAGTTGCTTGTAGTGGTCTCTTAGGATGCTTTGTATTTCTGTGGTGTCTGTTGTAACTTCTCCTTTTTCATTTCTAATTTTACTGATTTGAGTCCTCTCCCTCTTTTTCTTGATGATTCTGGCTAAAGGTTTATCCATTTTGTTTATCTACTCAAAGAATCAGATTTTAGTTTTATTGATCTTTGCCAATGTTCTCTTTGTTTCTATTTCATTTATGTCTGCTCTGACCTTTATGATTTCTTTCCTTCTATTAACCTAGGGTTTTGTTTGTCCTTCTTTCTCTAGTTCCTTTAGGTGTAAGGTTAGATTGTTTATTTGAGATTTTTATTGTTTCTTGAGGTAGGACTGTATTGCTACAAACTTCCCTCTTAGAACTGCTTTTGATGCATCCCATAGGTTTTGGATCACTGTGTTTTCGTTGTCATTTTTCTCTAGGTATTTTTTGATTTCCTCCTTGATTTCTTCAGTGATCTCTTGGTTGTTTAGTAACATATAGATTAGCCTCCATGTGTTTGTGTTTTTTTACGGTTTTTTCCCTGTAATTTGTTTCTAATCTCATAGCATTGTGGTCACAAAAGATGGTTAGTATGATTTCAGCTTTCTTAAATTCACCGAAGCTTGATTTGTGACCCAAGATGTGATCTGCCCTGGAGTATGTTCCATGTGCACTTGAGAAGAAAGTGTAATCTGCTGTTTTTGAATGGAATGTCTTATAAATATCAATTAAATCTGTCCGGTCTGTTGTGTCATTTAAAGCTTTTGCTTCCTTATTAATTTTCTGTCTGGATGATCTGTCCATTGGTGTAAGAGAGGTGTTAAAGTCCCCCACTATTATTGTGTTACTGCCAATTTCCTTTTTTATAGCTGTTAGCATTTGCGTTATGTATTGAGGTGCTCCTATGTTGGGTGCATATGTATTTATAATTATTGTATCTTCTTCTTGGATTGATCCCTTGATCATTATGTAGTGTCGCTCTTTGTCTCTTGTAATAGTCTTTATTTTAAAGTCTATTTTGTCTGATATGAGAATTGCTACTCCGGCTTTCTTTTGATTTCCATTTGCATGGAATATCTGTTTCCATCCCCACACTTTCAATCTGTATGTGTCTCTAGATCTGAAGTGGGTCTCTTGTAGACAGCATATATACAGGTCTTGTTTTTGTATCCATTCAGTCAGCCTGTGTCTTTTGGTTGAAGTGTTTAATCCATTCATATTTAAGGTAATTATTGATATGTATGTTCCTATTACCACTGCCTTGTTTTTGGTTTGTTTTTGTATGCCCTTTTCTTCTCTTGTGTTTCCCACTTAGAGAAGTTTCTTTAGCATTTGTTGTAGAGCTGGTTTGGTGGTGCTGTATTCTCTTAGCTTTTGCTTGTCTGTTAAGCTTTTGCTTTCTCTGTCGAATCTGAATGAGATCCTTGCCAGGTAGAGTAATCTTGGTTGTAGGTTCTTCCCTTTCGTCACTTTGAATGCCACTCCCTTCTGGCTTATAGAGTTTCTGCTGAGACATCAGCTGTTAACCTTATGGGAGTCCCTTTGTATGTTATTTGTTGTTTTTCCCTTGTTGCTTTTAATAATTTTTCTTTGTTTTTTATTTTTATCAATTTGATTACTGTGTGTCTCAGCATTGTTCTCCTTGGGTTTTTCCTGCCTGGAACTCTCTGCACTTCCTGGACCTGGGTGGCTATTTCCTTTCCCATGTTAGGGAAGTTTTCAACTATAAGCTCTTCAAATATTTTCTCAGGTCCTTTCTCTCTCCCTTCTCCTTCTGGGACCCTATATTGCGAATGTTGTTGCATTTAATATTGTCCCAGAGGTCTCAGGCTGTCTTTGTTTGTTTTCATTCTTTTTTCTTTATTCTGTTCCATGGCAGTGAATTCCACCATTCTGTCTTCCAGGTCACTTATCCATTCTTCTGCCTCAGTTATTCTGCTATTGATTCCTTCTAGTGTGTTTTTCATTTCAGTTATTGTATTGTTCATCTCTGTTTGTTTGTTCTTTAATTCTTCTAGGTCTTGTTAACATTTCTTGCATCTTCTCAGTCTTTGCCTCCATTCTTTTTCTGAGGTCCTGGATCATCTTCACTATCATTATTCTGAATTCTTTTTCTGGAAGGTTGCTTATCTCCACTTCATTTAGTTGTTTTTCTGGGGTTTTATCTTGTTCCTTCATCTGGTACATAGTCCTCTGCCTTTTCATTTTGTCTATCTTTCTGTGAATGTTGTTTTCGTTCCACAGGCTGCAGGACTATAGTTCTTCTTGCTTCTGCTGTCTGCCCTATGGTGGAGGAGGCTATCTAAGAGGTTTGTGCAAGCTTCCTGATGGGAGTGACTGGTGGTGGGTAGAGCTGCATTTTTCTCTGGTGGGCAGAGCTCAGTAAAACTTTAATCTACTTGTCTGCTGATGGATGGGGCTGAGTTACCTCCCTGTTGCTTGTTTTGCCTAAGGCGACCCAGCACTGGAGCCCACAGGCTCTTTGGTGGGGCTCACCATGGACACCTGGAGGGCTCACACCAAGGAGTACTTCCCAGAACTTCTGCTGCCAGTGTCCTTGTTCCCATGGTGAGCCACAGCCACCCCCTGCCTCTGCAGGAGACCTTCCAACACTAGCAGGTATGTCTGGTTTAGTCTCCTATGGGGTCACTGCTCCTTCCCCCTGGGTCCTGATGTGCACACTACTTTGTGTGTGCCCTCCAAGATTGGAATCTCTGTTTCCCCAAGTCCTGTCAAAGTCATGCAATGAAATCCCACTAAGCCTTCAAAGTCTGCTTCTCTGGGAATTCCTCCTCATGTTGCTGGACCCCCAGGTTGGGAAGCCTGACGTGGGGCTCAGAACCCTCACACTAGTGGGTGGATTTCTGTGGTATAATTGTTCTCCAGTTTGTGAGTCACCCCCAGCAGTTATGGGATTTGATTTTATTGTGATTGTGCCCCTCCTTCTGTCTCATTGTGGCTTCTCCTTTGTCTTTGGATGTGAGGTATCTTTTTTGGTGAGTTCCAGTGTCTTCCTGTCGACAATTGTTCAGCAGTTAGTTGTGATTTTGGTGCTCTCGCAAGAGGGAATGAGCACACATCCTTCTACTCAGCCATCGTGAACCAATCTCCCTTGCCTTATTTATTGTGTCTACTTAGTCCAATTCTTATAAGCAACAAGAGAATAGCATTCTTACAGACTATCTTATGGCTCTGGTACACTGCAAACATCAGCTCTATGATGTCAACTATATAAGGAATTAAATGTCTACTTATTTTGGAAGCTTTTTAACTTTCTCAGCAGTGAAATGGTTTAGTGTTTGAGAATTTATGATCACTTTAAAGCAGACATTCATAGACTACCGATGCCTTTGCCTCTGGAGAGGACTCAGATTTTCACCTCACAGCTTCAGGGAGTCAGAATCTTAGAGACTAGCTCAGTTTCCGTTTGGTGATTCCCATCCTTGTTCCATCATCTGTAATTTTCATTTGAGCAGCTGGTACCCAATTTACTCAGTTGACACCTACAGGGATCCCAGGGTTGTGCAGCCCATGTGACTAAGAGCAGCTTTTGTAGAAGCTCCAGCATGGAGCTGCCCAGCCTTCCACCATCACAGTAATACCAGGCACTGGGGTAAATTCTGTGCTGCCTGCTGTTCTAAGCACTTTACTTAGAAAAGTTATATAATTTGCCCAAGGTCACAAAAACTAGAAAATAACTGAGGCATCGTATGAACTCAGGCAGTCTGATCTCACTACAGATGCATGGTATATAAAGTCTGCTTTGGCTAAATAATATATATATAAACGTTTATGTGCCAGACTCTACTAAGTGCTTCATATACAGTACTGTATATGATTATTAGGATAACACTGTGAAATAAGACATATTGTTATTATTATTTTCTTTCCCACATGAAGAAACTGAGGCACAGAAAGGTAACTTGTTTGAAGTCCCACAGCTAGAAGTGGATTCAAACCCAGTGTCTGCATTTTTAAGGAATTGTTATTGAGTGTGTAGAGGAATTAATTTATTTGTGTGGACCTGCTCTGAATTTGGTAAAAAAATAAAAATAAAAATGGAAAGCAAAAGGAAGAGAAAGCCAAAGCAGCATCATTTCAGAGTAACCCTCTGCTACCATGTGTAGGTACAGACAACCTGTGCCCTGGAGAAGGTGCCATTGCACATACCACTGGCCTGGTTCCCCAGCCCTACATCAACAGTGCCGATAAGCCTGGGTGCTAAGAGGTGACTGTTTAGCAAGAGAAACACAGTCAAACAAAATAGATAATAAGCTGATGATTATGCTTGAAGCTCAGTGAAGTATTATACCTTCTGCACCTAAGTAGTTTTGGTATTTGGAAGACTATGTTTCCCATTGAAAGAAAGGTGGGGAATTGTTTCAGTAATGTCAGAGTGGTCCCAAATGTCAGTCTAGCCCAATTCTAGTAAGATGTTTGGCACAGATGGGCCTGGCTCACAGCGATAACTTGGAGTTCCTTTCTCTCTACCTTCCAAAATTCTAAGAACCATCTTAATACCACATGTTGATTTTGCCTAATAAGGCATCTATGAAATCTTCCTTCTTGTTTCTTTGTGAATGAAACTTTTATTGAGAGTTGGAATATTCTAATGAATAAAATAGGTATGCTAATGTGTTCATGAAAAAAGGTGGATTTTCATCCTTTTACATGTCTAATATCTTTTGCCTGGTTGAACATCTTGGTACATTTTCATTGCCATAGCCTACAGTGAGACAGCAATTATTCATTAAGCACCATCCATGTAGTCCTGAATGATTAGTACAGTGGGAGAAATAAAGATAACTTATACCCAACCTCTGCTCTCAAACAGCTTAGTGTCTGGTTGGGGAGAAATACATCCACAAAAATGATAATTTAGAGTTTGAACAGGACCCTAAAGAGTGAATGTAGGAATAAGAGGAAGGCAAGGTCACTGTGGAGTGACTGAGATCACTGAAGGGGTACAATCCACCCATCCATCCAACCATCCATCCGTCTTATCCTATCTATCCAGTCATCCATCCACCAGATGTTTGCTTAACACCCACTTGGCTGGATCCCTTTCTGCAAGCATAGACCGGGGAAGCTTGTGTTTTAGTGGGCGAATTAAAATACAGATTGAATTAAAATCTGGATTGTCTGGGTTATTTGGAGGGCAGCAGTGAGGAGGAACCTTTAGAGCAGTTTGACTCTCATAAAATCATAGTGGAATGACCTGTGTTTGTATCTTTTTAGGGCCTGGGAATAAATTGCCAGGTCAAAGATTTCTAATGATATGGTTTTGGTTGTTGTAAAACTAAGGTTTACCTGTTAAACACAACTTGTAGAATGGGATCATTGAAACAAATGTGGTAAGAAACCATACTTATCCCATTTGTGTCTAGTTCACTGGCACTTTATCTTCTGCTCTCATGGCAGCCCTGTGAGGTCTCACCCACTTAACAGGGAATCTCGTGGCCAGGAGACAGATTGGAAAACAAATTTTCAGTGGTACATTTTTCTTGATATTGATTGCATTTGACAAGGCATTAAGAGAAAAAGATGATTCCCCCAAAACAAATGGTTGTTTGCAAGCAGGAATATTAGACACTAAATGGAATTCACAAATTCAGGGACTTAAATGGGTAGGAAAAGACAATTCTCAATTCCAAACTCGAAAGGATAAAATCTAGACTCATCTTGATGAACAAAGTCAGATTACTATAAGCCGGCAGCCATCATCGAATCAAGAGTGTGGCCGTTGCACTCATTGCTAAAACTGGCACCCAGTAAACCTTCCAACAGGGCATGGAGGCCCAGAGAAAGAACCACAGATGTGGTCCTCCCACTGGAGGCCAAAGCACCTACACCGAAAGTACCCAGAGCAGAGAGGAAATGCTGGAGAAAAAGAAGAGATTAAAGGCATGGGAGAGAGGCAAAGAAACAGGACACACATAAACAGTGTCAAGAAAAAGCCTCGGCACAGCTGTGGACTAGTGCTGCTGGCAGCATCGAGCTGCTGGAAGAAGCCTCCTGGATCTCAGCAAAGTCACACTGCCAAAATAGATACCAACACACAAACCTGAACATATGAACCCAAACTAAGTTTGCAACTGGAAACAACCCATTAAATGTCTACGAGCCAGACTAAGAAATCTGCTCAGCCCCTATGGAGGGATATTCTCCAGTGTCTACTTCAGAAGGGCCCAAGGAAGATAACAGAAAAGAAAGCTCATTCCCAAGGCCACTTGGCACAATGAATTGGTGAGACACTCTCTGAAACCAGCATGGACACTTCCTAGAGCTGCCCTCACGGCACAGGCATGGACCTTTACTGCCGTCTTCCAACATTTATTGCAGTTACCCAGTGGGTTGGAGACAACGCAAGTAACTTGTTCTTTTAGCTCTAAGTCTCCAGATCAGGAAGAACTGCAGCAGGGTCTTGACAGAGAGACTCCTGCACATTACACAGAAATGCTGGAGCTTTGAGCTGGATGCCATGAATAGAAAGGCCTGTGGGTTGTCCCCCTGTGATGGAGGGACGAGTATTTTTCTTGCAGGAAGGAGAGGAGGCCAAATACCGTGTAACTGGATTGCCTTTCATAAAATATTGTTGCCCCCGCTTTCTTAGTACATGGTAGGATTGGGTTTTCTAGACCCCTATAGTTGGTTAGGGACAGGGAACTAGTTCACACCAAGAATGATATCACTTTCACATTTAATGGTCAGTTAGAGACTCCTTAGGGCTCACTTTTGCTCTGATCTAGGAGGCAACACTCAAGCTGTGTGATTCCAGCAGCCTGGTCCCCAGAGACCAAGGTGTTGGCAGCCCTGGTAGCCTGGGAACAACAGTAGGAGACACCTGGGTTGGCCACTGAGGTGCAGACCATGGCCATCCCCCGCCGGAGGGGAATCCTGCACCAAGGCTGGTCCCTGAATCAGGGTTTGTTAGAATTTGTGACTTCTTTTTTTACAGAGATCACAGCTGTTTCTTTTTTTCTTTTTGTGGTACACGGGACTCTCACTGTTGTGGCCTCTCCTGTTGCGGAGCACAGGCTCCGGACATGCAGGCCCAGTGGCCGTGGCTCACGGGCCTAGCTGCTCCGTGGCGTGTGGGATCTTCCCGGACCGGGGCACGAACCCATGTCCCCTCCATCGGCAAGCGGACTCTCAACCACTGCACCACCAGGGAAGCCCTTCTTCTTTTTTTAAATTAGTTTTTATTGGAGTATAGTTGCTCTACAATGTTGTTAGTTTCTACTGTATAGCAAAGTGAATCAGCAATACATATAAACATATCCCCTCTTTTTTGGATTTCCTTCCCATTTAGGTAACCACAGAGCATCGAGTAGAGTTCCCTGTGCTATACAGTAGGTTCTCATTAGTTATCTATTTTATACATAGTATCAATAGTGTATATATGTCAATCCCAATCTCCCAATTCCTCCCACCCTGCCCTTTCCCCTTGGTATCCATACACTTGTTCTCTATGTCTGTGTCTCTACCTCTGCTTTGCAAATAAGTTCATCTGTACCATTTTTCTAGATTCCACATGTATGCGTTAATATACGATATTTGTTCTTGTCTTTCTGACTTACTTCACTCTGTATGACAGTCTCTAGGTCCATCCACATCTCTACAAATGACTCAATTTCGTTCCTTTTTATGGCTGAGTAATATTCCATTGTATATATGTACCACATCTTCTTTATCCATTCCTCTGTTGATGGACATTTAGGTTGTTTCCATGTCTGGGCTATTGTAAATAGTGCTGCAATGAACATTTGGGTGCATGTGTCTTTTAGAATTATGGTTTTCTCTGGGTATATACCCAGTAGTAGGATTTCTGGGTCACATGGTAGTTCTATTTTAGTTTTTAAGGAACCTCCATACTGTTCTCCATAGTGGCTGCCTCAATTTACATTCCCACCAACAACGCAAGAGGGTTCCCTTTTCTCCACACCCTCTCCAGCATTTATTGTTTGTAGATTTTGTAATGATGGCCATTCTGACTGGTGTGAGGTGATATCTCATTGTAGTTTTCATTGCATTTCTCTAATAATTAGTGACGTTGAGCATCTTTTCATGTGTTTGTTGGCCATCTGAATGTCTTCTTTGGAGAAATGTCTATTTAGGTCTTCTGTGCATTTTTTGATTGGGTTGTTTGTTTTTTTGATATTGAGCTGCATGAGCTGTTTTTATATTTTGGAGATTAATCCTTTGTCCGTTGCTTCGTTTGCAAATATTTTCTCCCATTTTGAGGCTTGTCATTTCGTCTTGTTTATAGGTTCCTTTGCTGTACAAAAGCTTTGAAGTTTCATTAGGTCCCATTTGTTTATTTTTGTTTTTATTTTCATTACTCTAGGAGGTGGGTCAAAAAAGATCTTGCTGTGATTTATGTTCTGTGTATGTTTTCTTCTAAGAGTTTTATTCACAGCTTCTTCTATAGATGTTAATCTTCACCTTTTAAGGTGGAGTGAGAATTTAGATACTGGTGCACAGAGTGCCAGACCCCTAAGCCTCTCCACTCGCCTGGCCAACATGAGTTTAGGCAGTGCTTATTTAGTGACACCATCATTGGACTTTTCCCTAAGTTGTCAACTTAGTTTTCAAGGAAATAACCATTCTTTTACTAATTCATATTTCATGTGTATTTTAAATAACAGTACATGTGATAACAATAAAAATTTGGCCTTGGCTTATTTGGATAGCACACAACCGTCACTAAAAATAGACCCCTCAGCTAGTGGGCAGGTGAAGGGCAGGGATGAGCATGGAGGGGCTGTTCCATCCTGTGAGCTGGTCCAGTAGAGGCCAGTTAAGGAGTGTATCTGTGGATAAGAAACTGTGAACAGAGAAACAACAGATGAGACTTGGATATGAAAGACAATGACATTAACACACATCTGGTGATGTATAGAGGGAAATTCCCCTTTCATCCTTTAAAACCGGATTTATTATGATTAATGGTATGTGTTATCCATGTCCAATGGAGGAGACTACAGCAGCTATAATTAACTGTCACCAGAACAGTACCGTGTATCTCATTATTTTAATGAGGTCGATTTGATATTTTTAATTGATTTTGAGTTTTGTATTTTGTTTATAAAATTTAATTTACAGCTGTGTGAGAATTAGAATATACGGAATTTATATCTACTTTTAAGTTCCCACCTATTTAAGTAAAATTAAAATAACTTAAGTCACTATTGGAAGTTCGAAAACATTCTGGGGAGAGGCATTTTTTTACTTGTGTTAAAATATACATAATATAAAATTTATCATTTTAACTAAGTGTACAGTTCAGTGTCATTGAGTACATTCAAATCATGCTACAATTACCACCGTCCATCCAAAGAATTTTTATCATCTTCTAAAACTAAAATTCTGTACCCATTAAACAATAATTCATCCAATCCTGTGCCCCTAAACCCTGGCAACCACACTCTGTCACTATGAATTTGACTGCTGTAGGTATCTCCTATAAGTGGAATCACACAGTCTTTGTCCTTTCGTGACAGGCTTATTTCACTTAGCATATTGTCTTCAAGATTCATATGTGCCATGTGTCAGAAATTCCTTTCTTTTTAAGGCTGAATAATATTCTTTTGTATGTATTGACATATACCACATTTATTTATCCATTTATCTGTCAATGGTTACTTGTATTGGTTCCACCTTTGACTGTTATGAATAATGCTGCTGTGAACATGTGTGCACAAATATATATCTGAGTCCCTGCTTTCAGTTCTTCTGAGTATATACTCAGAAGTGTAATTGTTGGATCATATGATAATTCTGTTTTTAATTTTTTGAGGAACCATCATATTGTCTTCCATGGCAACTTCACGATTTTACATTCGCATCAGCAGTGCACAAACATTCCAATTTCTTTACATCCTCACTAACACTTGTTATTTTCTGTTAAAAAATATTTTTTTTATTAAAGCCATCCTATGGGGTATGAAGTGGTGTCTCTTTGCAGTTCCTTCATGATTAGTGATGTTGAGCATCTTTACATGTGCTTATTGGCCCTTTATATATCTTCTTTGAGAAATATCTATTCACATTATTTGCCCACTTTTAAATCAGGCTGTTTGTGTTTTTTATGCTGGATTATATTTCTTTATCAAGTATATGATTTGCAAACCTTTTCCCCAATTCTGTAGGTTGACTTTTCACTCTGTTTATAGTTCCCTTTGTTGCACAAATGTTTTAAATTTTGATGGAGTCCAATTTGTCTATTTTTTTCTTTTAATGACTGTGCTATGGTGTCATATCCAAGAAATCATTGCCAAATCCAATGTCATGAAGATTTTCCCCTATGTTTTCTTCTCAGAGTTCTATAGTTTAAGCTCTTACATTTAGGTCTTTAATAAATTTTGAGTTTATTTTTGTATATGGTGCATGGTAAGTGTCTGACTTCATTCTTTGACATGTGGAGATCCAGTTTTCCCAACATTCATTGGAAAGACTGTCCTTTCCCCCATTTAATAGTCTTTTTAGTCTTGTTGAAAATCATCTGACAATATAAGTCTGGGTTTATTTGGGGCTATCTTTTCTATTTGTCTGGTCTATACATCTGTTTTTATACTAGTACTGCACTATTTTGATTACTGGACTTCGTAGTAATTTTTTTTTTTTTTTTTTTTTTTTGCGGTACGCGGGCCTCTCACTGTTGTGGCCTCTCCCATTGCAGAGCACAGACTCCGGACACGCAGGCCCAGCAGCCATGGCTCATGGGCCCAGCCGCTTCACGGCATGTGGGATCCTACCAGACCGGGGCACGAACCCACGTCCCCTGCATCGGCAGGCAGACTCCCAACCACTGCGCCACCAGGGAAGCCCCCATAGTAAATTTTTAAATTAGGAAGTGTGAGACCTCCAGCTTTCCTCTTCTCAAGATTGTTTTGACTACTTGAGATCTTTTGAAATCCCATATGAATTTGAGGATTTTTTTTTCTATTTCTGCAAAAAAACATTGGGAATTTGATAGAGATTGCATTGAATCTGTAGATAACTTTAGGTAATGTTGATGTCTTAATAATATTGTCTTTCAATCCATGAACATGGATTGTCTTTCCACTTATTGGTGTTTTCTTTAATTTCTTACAGCAACATTTTGTAGTTTTCAGTATCTGAGTTTTTGTTTTTGTTTCTTTGCCTCTTGGTTTAGTTTCAAGTATTTTATTCTTTTTGATACTATTGTAAATAGAGTCATTTTCTTAATTTCCTTTTTGGATTGTTCATTCTAGTGTATAGAAACACAGCTGATTATGGAGTATTGGTTTTGTATCCTGTAGCTTTGCTGAATGTGTTTATAGTTCCAGTAGACTGTGTGTGTGTGTGTGTGTGTGTGTGTGTGTGTGTGTAATCTTTAGGGTTTTCTACATATAAGTTCATGTTGTCTGTGAACAAAGATAATTTTACATTTTTTGTACAAATTTGGCTACCTTTTAATTTCCTTTTTTTTCCTAATTGCTCTGGCTAGGACTGCCAGTACTGCATTGAACAGAGGTGGTAAAGTGGGCATCCTTGTCTTGTTCCTGATCTTAGACAAAAAACTTTTAGTCATTCATTGTTGAGTACAATATTAGCTGTGGGCTTTTCACATATGGCCTTTATTATGTTTAGGTTGTTTCCTTCTATTCCTAGTCTGTTGAGTGTTTTTGTCATGCAAGGGTGTTGAGTTTTATCAAATGCTTTCTCTCAATCAGTTGCAAAGATCATGTCTTTTTTTTCTTCATTCTGTTAATATAGTTCATTGCATTGATTTTCACATGTTGAACCATCCTTGCTGTTCAGGAATAAATCCCACTTGGTCATGATGTATAATCCTCTTAATGTGCTGTTGAATTTTGTTTGATAATATGTCATTGAGGACTTTTGTATCAATATTTATAGGGATATTGGTGTCTAGTTTTCTTTTCTTCTAACGTCTTTGTCTGTTTTTGCTATCAGGATAATGCTGGCCTCATAGAATGAGTTTGAAAGTGTTCCCTCCTCTTCAATTCTTTTGGAAAAGACTGAGGAGGATTAATGTTAATTCTTCATTAAATGTTTGGTAGAATTCACCGGTGAAGTCATGTGGTCCTGGGCTTTTCTTTATTGGGAGGTTTTAGATTACTGATTCAGTCTCCTTAGTAGTTATACATTTGTTCAGAGTTTCTATTTCTTCATTATTTAGTCTTGACTGGTTGTACTTCTTGGAATTTTTCCATTTCATTAGTTATCTGACATGTTGGTGTACACTTTTTCATAGTTTTTTCTTATAATCCTTTTTATTTTGGTAACATTAGGTTATAATGTCCCCTCTTTCATTCTTTATTTTAGTTATTTGAGCTTATTTTTTTTCTTAGTCAATTTAACTTAAAGGTTTGTCAATTTTGTTGACCTTCTCGAAGAACCAACTCCTGGTTTTGTTGATCTTCTTTATTTTTCTATTCTCTATTCCATTTACCTCTGTTCTAATTCTTATTTCCTTTCTTCTGCTAGCTTAGGGTTTTTTTTTTTTTTAAACATCTTTATTGGGGTATAATTGCTTTACAATCGTGTGTTAGTTTCTGCTTTATAACAAAGTGAATCAGCTATACATATACATGTGCTCCCATGTGTCTTCCCTCTTGCGTCTCCCTCCCTCCCACTCTCCCCATCCCACCCTTCCAGGCTGTCACAAAGCACCGAGCTAATATCCCTGTGCCTTGCGGCTGCTTCCCCCCAGCTATCTACCTTACTACGTTTGTTAGTGTGTATATGTCCATGACTCTCTCTCGCCCTGTCAAAACTCACCCTTCCCCCTCCCCACATCCTCAAGTCCGTTCTCCAGTAGGTCTGCGTCTTTATTCCTGTCTTACCCCTAGGTTCTTCATGACATTTTTTTTCCTTAAATTCCATATATATGTGTTAGCATACGGTATTTGTCTTTTTCTTTCTGACTTACTTCACTCTGTATGACAGACTCTAGGTCTATCCATCTCATTACAAATAGCTCAATTTCATTTCTTTTTAAGGCTGAGTAATATTCCATTGTGTATATGTGCCACATCTTCTTTATCCATTCATCCGATGATGGGCGCTTAGGTTGTTTCCATGTCCTGGCTATTGTAAATAGAGCTGCAATGAACATTTTGGTACATGACTCTTTTTGAATTTTGGTTTTCTCAGGGTATATGCCCAGTAGTGGGATTGCTGGGTCATATGGTAATTATTTGTAGTTTTTTAAGGAACCTCCATACTGTTCTCCATAGTGGCGGAACCATTTCACATTCCCACCAGCAGTGCAAGAGTGTCCCCTTTTCTCCACACCCTCTCCAGCATTTATTGTTTCTAGATTTTTTGATGATGGCCATTCTGACTGGTGTGAGATGATATCTCATTGTAGTTTTGATTTGCATTTCTCTAATGATTAATGATGTTGAGCATTCTTTCATGTGTTTGTTGGCATTCTGTATATCTTCTTTGGAGAAATGTCTATTTAGGTCTTCTGCCCATTTTTGGATGGGGTTGTTTGTTTTTTTGTTATTGAGCTGCATGAGCTGCTTGTAAATTTTGGAGATTAATCCTTTGTCAGTTGCTTCATTTGCAAATATTTTCTCCCATTCTGAGGGTTGTCTTTTGGTCTTGATTATGGTTTCCTTTGCTGTGCAAAAGCTTTGAAGTTTCATTAGGTCCCATTTGTTTATTTTTGTTTTTATTTCCATTACTCTAGGAGGTGGGTCAGAAAGGATCTTGCTGTGATTTATGTCATAGAGTGTTCTTCCTATGTTTTCTTCTAAGAGTTTGATAGTTTCTGGCCTTACATGTAGGTCTTTAATCCATTTTGAGCTTATTTTTGTGTATGGTGTTAGGGAGTGATCTAATCTCATACTTTTACATGTACCTGTCCAGTTTTCCCAGCACCATTTATTGAAGAGGCTGTCCTTTCTCCACTGTACATTCCTGCCTCCTTTATCAAAGATAAGGTGTCCATATGTGCGTGGGTTTATCTCTGGGCTTTCCATCCTCTTCCACTGATCTATCTTTCTGTTTTTGTGCCAGTACCATACTGTCTTGATTACTGTTGCTTTGTAATATAGTCTGAAGTCAGGGAGCCTGATTCCTCCAGCTCCTTTCTTCGTTCTCAAGATTGCTTTGGCTATTCGGGGTCTTTTGTGTTTCCATACAAATTGCGAAATTTTTTGTTCTAGTTCTGTGAAAAATGCCAGTGGTAGTTTGATAGGGATTGCATTGAATCTGTAGATTGCTTTGGGTAGTAGAGTCATTTTCACAATGTTGATTCTTCCCATCCAAGAACATGGTATATCTCTCCATCTATTTGTATCATCTTTAATTTCTTTCATCAGTGTCTTATAATTTTCTGCATACAGGTCTTTCGTCTCCGTAGGTAGGTTTATTCCTAGCTATTTTATTCTTTTTGTTGCAATGGTAAATGGGAGTGTTTTCTTGATTTCACTTTCAGATTTTTCATCATTAGTATATAGGAATGCCAGAGATTTCTGTGCATTAATTTTGTATCCTGCTACTTTACCAAATTCATTGATTAGCTCTAGTAGTTTTCTGGTAGCATCTTTAGGATTCTCTATGTATAGTATCATGTCATCTGCAAACAGTGACAGCTTTACTTCTTCTTTGCCGATTTGGATTCCTTTTATTTCCTTTTCTTCTCTGATTGCTGTGGCTAAAACTTCCAAAACTATGTTGAATAAGAGTGGTGAGAGTGGGCAACCTTGTCTTGTTCCTGATCTTAGTGGAAATGCTTTCAGTTTTTCACCATTGAGGATGATGTTTGCTGTGGGCTTGTCATATATGGCCTTTATTATGTTGAGGAAAGTTCCCTCTATGCCTACTTTCTGGAGGGTTTTTATCATAAATGGGTGTTGAATTTTGTCGAAAGCTTTCTCTGCATCTATTGAGATGATCATATGGTTTTTCTCCTTCAATTTGTTAATATGGTTTATCACATTGATAGATTTGCGTATATTGAAGAATCCTTGCATTCCTGGAATAAACCCCACTTGATCATGGTGTATGATCCTTTTAATGTGCTGTTGGATTCTGTTTGCTAGTATTTTGTTGAGGATTTTTGCATCTATGTTCATCAGTGATATTGGCCTGTAGTTTTCTTTCTTTGTGACATCCTTGTCTGGTTTTGGTATCAAGGTGATGGTGGCCTCGTAGAAGGAATTTGGGAGTGTTTCTCCCTCTGCTATATTTTGGAAGAGTTCAAGAAGGATAGGTGTTAGCTCTTCTCTAAACGTTTGATAGAATTCACCTGTGAAGCCATCTGGTCCTGGGCTTTTGTTTGTTGGAAGGTTTTTAATCACAGTTTCAATTTCAGTGCTTGTGATTGGTCTGTTCATATTTTCTATTTCTTCCTGATTCAGTCTTGGCAGGTTGTGCATTTCTAAGAATTTGTCCATTTCTTCCAGATTGTCCATTTTATTGGCATAGAGTTGCTTGTAGTAATCTCTCATGATTTTTTTTATTTCTGCAGTGTCAGTTGTTACTTCTCCTTTTCATTTCTAATTCTATTGATTTGAGTCTTCTCCCTTTTTTTCTTGATGAGTCTGGCTAGCGGTTTATCTATTTTGTTTATCTTCTCAAAGAACCAGCTTTTAGTTTTATTGATCTTTGCTATCGTTTCCTTCATTTCTTTTTCATTTATTTCTGATCTGATTTTTATGATTTCTTTCCTTCTGCTAGCTTTGGGGTTTTTTTGTTCTTCTTTCTCTAATTGCTTGAGGTGCAAGGTTAGGTTGTTTATTCGAGATGTTTCCTGCTTCTTAAGGTGGGCTTGTATTGCTATAAACTTCCCCCTTAGAACTGCTTTTGCTGCATCCCATAGGTTTTGGGTCGTTGTGTCTCCATTGTCATTTGTTTCTAGCTATTTTTTTATTTCCTCTTTGATTTCTTCAGTGATCACTTCATTATTAAGTAGTGTATTATTTAGCCTCCATGTGTTTGTATTTTTTACAGATCTTTTCCTGTAATTGATATCTAGTCTCATGGCGTTGTGGTCAGAAAAGATACTTGACACAATTTCAGTTTTCTTAAATTTACCAAGGCTTGATTTGTGACCCAAGATATGATCTATCCTGGAGAATGTTCCATGAGCACTTGAGAAAAATGTGTATTCTGTTGTTTTGGGATGGAGTGTCCTATAAATATCAATTAAGTCCATCTTGTTTAATGTATCATTTAAAGCTTGTGTTTCCTTATTTATTTTCATTTTGGATGATCTGTCCATGGGTGAAAGTGGGGTGTTAAAGTCCCCTACTATGAATGTGTTACTGTTGATCTCCCCTTTTATGGTTGTTAGTATTTGCCTTATGTATTGAGGTGCTCCTATGTTGGGTGCATAAATATTTACAATTGTTATATCTTCTTCTTGGATCGATCCCTTGATCATTATGTAGTGTCCTTCTTTGTCCCTTTTAATAGTCCTTATGTTAAAGTCTATTTTGTCTGATATGAGAATTGCTACTCCAGCTTTCTTTTGGTTTCCATTTGCATGGAATATCTTCTTCCATCCCCTTACTTTCAGTCTGTATGTGTCTCTAGGTCTGAAGTGGGTCTCTTGTAGACAGCATATATAAGGGTCTTGTTTTTGTATCCATTCAGCCAATCTGGGTCTTTTGGTGGGAGCATTTAGTCCATTTACATTTAAGGTAATTATCGATATGTATGTTCCTATTTCCATTTTCTATATTGTTTTGGGTTCGCTACTATAGGTCGTTTCCTTCTCTTGTGTTTCGTGTCTAGAGAAGTTCCTTTAGCATTTGTTGTAAAGCTGGTTTGGTGGTGCTGAACTCTCTCAGCTTTTGCTTGCCTGTAAAGGTTTTAATTTCTCCATCAAATGTGAATGAGATCCTTGCTGGCTAGAGTAGTCTTGGTTGCAGGCTTTTCTCCTTCATCACTTTCAGTATGTCCTGCCACTCCCTTCTGGCTTGTAGGGTTTCTGCTGAGAGATCAGCTGTTAACCTTATGGGGATTCCCTTGTGTGTTATTTGTTGTTTTTCCCTTGCTGCTTTTAATATGCTTTCTTTGTATTTAATTTTTGACAGGTTGATTAATATGTGTCTTGGCTTATTTCTCCTTGTATTTATCCTGTATGGGACTCTCTGTGCTTCCTGGACTTGATTAACTATTTCCTTTCCCATATTAGGGAAGTTTTCAACTATAATCTCTTCAAATATTTTCTCAGTCCCTTTCTTTCTTTCTTCTTCTTCTGGAACCCCTATAATTCGAATGTTGGTGCGTTTCACGTTGTCCTAGAGGTCTCTGAGACTGTCCTCAGTTCTTTTCATTCTTTTTTCTTTATTCTGCTCTGCAGTAGTTATTTCCACTACTTTATCTTCCAGGTCACTTATCCGTTCTTCTGCCTCAGTTATTCTGCTATTGATCCTATCTAGAGTGGTTTTAATTTCATTTATTGCATTGTTCATCGTTGCTTGTTTCATCTGTAGTTCTTGTAGGTCCTTGTTAACTGTTTCTTGCATTTTGTCCATTCTACTTCCAAGATTTCGGATCATCCTTACTATCATTATTCTGAATTCTTTTTCAGGTAGATTGCCTATTTCCTCTTCATTTGTTAGGTCTGGTGGGTTTTTATCTTGCTCCTTCATCTGCTGTGTGTTTTTCTGTCTTCTCATTTTGCTTATCTTACTGTGTTTAGGGTCTCCTTTTTGCAGGCTGCACTTTCGTAGTTCCCGTTGTTTTTGATGTCTGTCTCCAGTGGCTAAGGTTGTTTCAGTGGGTTGTGTAGGCTTCCTGGTGGAGGGGACTAGTGCCTGTGTTGTGCTGGATGAGGCTGGATCTTGTCTCTCTAGTGGGCAGGTTCACGTCTGGTGGTGTGTTTTGGGGTGTCTGTTGCCTTATAATGATTTTAGGCAGCCTCTCTGCTAATGGGTGCGGTTGTGTTCCTGTTTTGCTAGTTGTTTGGCATAGGTTGTCCAGCACTGTGGCTTGCTGGTCGTTGAGTGAAGCTGGGTGCTGGTGTTAAGATGGAGGTCTCTGGGAGATTTCCACCGTTTAATATTATGTGGAGCTGGGAGGTCTCTTGTTGACCAGTGTCCTGAAGTTGGCTCTCCTACCTCAGAGGCAGAGCCCTGACTCCTGGCTGGAGCACCAAGAGCCTTTCATCCACACGGCTCAGAATAAAAGGGAGAAAAAGTAGAGAGAATTATTAGAAGTATGAGTAAAGAAAGAAGGAAAGGAGGAAAGGAAGGAAGGAAGAAAGAAGCAAAGAAGGAAAGAAAGGAGGGAGGGAGGGAGGGATAGAGGAAGGAAGGAAGGAGGGAAAGAAGGAAAAAAGACAGAAAGATGATACAGTAAAAATAAAATAAAGTATAATATAGTTATTGAATTAAAAATATTTAGAAAAAAAAAAGGGACAGATAGAACCTTAGGACAAATGTTGGAAGCAAAGCTATACAGAGAAAATCTTACACAGAAGCATACACATACACCTTCACAAAAAGAGGTAAAGGGGGAAAAATCATAAATCGTGCTCCCAGAGACCACCTCCTCAATTTGGGGTGATTCGTTGTCTAAAGGAGGGAAGGAAGGAAGGAAAGAAAGAAAGAACGAAGGTAAAGTATAATAAAGTTATTACAATTAAACTTAATTATTAAGAAAAAGAAATTTTTAAAAAAAATCATGGACGGATAGAGCCCTAGGACAAATGGTGGAAGCAAGAGTATACAGACAAGATCTCACACAGAAGCATACACGTACACATTCACATAAAGAGGAAAAGGGAAAAGAATCATAGATCTCGCTCCTAAATTCCACCTCTTCAATTTGGGATCATTCCTTGTCTATTAAGGTATTCCACAGATGCAGGGTATATCAAGTTGATTGTGGAGCTTTAATCCGCTACTTCTGTGGCTGCTGGAGAGATTTCCCTTTCTCTTCTTTGTTCTCACAGCTCACAGGAGCTCAGCTTTGGATTTGGCCCTGCCTCTGCGTGTAGGTCGCTGGAGGGCGTCCGTCTTTTCGCTCAGACAGGACGGGGTTAAAGGAGCCGCTGATTCGGGGCCTCCAGCTCACTCAGGCCGGGGGTTGGGGGATGGGGGAAGGAGGGGCACTGCGTGCGGGGCGGGCCTGCGGCGGCAGAGGCAGCGTGACGTTGCGGCAGAGGCCGGCGTGACGTTGCACCAGCCTGAGGCCCGCCGTGCGTTGTCCCGGGGAAGTTGTCCCTGGATCCCGGGAACCTGGCAGTGGCGGGCTGCACAGGCTCCGCGGAAGAGGGGTGTGGAGAGTGACCTGTGCTCGCACACAGGCCCCTTGGTGGCGGCAGCAGCAGCCTTAGCGTCACCCGCCCGTCTGTGGGGTCCGCGGTTTTAGCCGCGGCTCGCGCCAGTCTCTGGGGTTTGCGCTTTCAGCTGCGGCTCCCGCCCGTCTCTGGGGTTCGCGCTTTTAGCCGCGGCTCGCGCCCGTCTCTGGAGATCCTTTAAGCAGCGCTCTTAAACCCCTCTCCTCGCGCACCAGGAAACAAAGAGGGAAGAAAAAGTCTCTTGCCTCTTTGGCAGGTGCAGGCTTTTCCCCGAACTCCCTCCCGGCTAGTCGTGGTGCACTAACCCCTTCAGGCTATGTTCAAGCCGCCAACCCCAGTCCTCTCCCTGAGCTCCGTCCAAAACCAAAACCCGAGCCTCAGCTCGCAGCCCCGCCCGCCCCGGCGGGTGAGCAGACAAGCCTCTCGGGTTGGTGAGTGCTGGTCGACACCGATCGTCTGTGCAGGAATCTCCCCGCTTTGCCCTCCGCGCCCGTCGCTGTGCACTACTCCGCGGTCCCGAAATTCCCCCCTCCGCCTCCCGCAGTCTCCGCCCGCGGAGGGGCTTCCTAGTGTGTGGAAACTTTTCCTCCACAGCTCCCTCCCACTGGTGCAGGTGCCGTCCTTATTCTTTTGTCTCTGTTTTTTCTTTTGCCCTACCCAGGTACGTGGGGAGTTTCTTGCCTTTTGGGAGCTCTGAGGTCTTCTGCCAGCCTTCAGTAGGAGTTCTGTAGGAGTTGTTCCACGTGTGGATGTATTTCTGGTGTATCCGTGGGGAGGAAGGCGATCTCCGTGTCTTACTCTTCCGCCATCTTCAAGGTCCCCCTAGCTTAGGGTTTATTTTGTTCTTATTTTACTAGTTCCTTAAAGTGTAAAGTTAGGTTGTAGATTTGGCATCTTTCTTCTTTTTTTTTTTATTTAATAAATTTCTTTCTTTCTTTATTTTATTTTTGGCTCTGTTGGGTCTTCGCTGCTGCACACAGGCCCTCTCCAGTTGCAGCGAATGGGGGCCACTCTTCACTGCAGTGCACAGGCCCCTCATTGCGGTGGCTTCTCCTGTCACGGAGCACAGGCTCTAGGCACGCAGGCTTCAGTAGTTGTGGCTCGTGGGCTCCAGAACACAGGCTCAGAGGTTGTGATGCACGGGCCCAGTTGCTCTGCGGCATGTGGGATCCTCCCAGACCAGGGCTCGAACCCATGTCCCCTGCATTGGTAGGCAGACTCTCAACAACTGTGCCACCAGGGAAGCCCCTCTCCTTTTTTAAGCATTTTCAACTCTTAATTCCCTCTTAACCCAGCTTTTGCTGCATTCTGTAAGTTTTTGTATGTGACTTTTTCATTTTCATTACTCTCAAGATATTTCAAATTCCCCTTGTGATTTCTCTTTTGACCTATGTTTATTTAAGAGAGTGTTGTTTAATTTCTACATGTTTGTGGATTTTCATTTTCCTTCTGTTTTTTATTTCTAGTTTCATTGCAGTTGTGATTTCTTCACCCATCAGTAGAGAACAGAAAAGTGAATATGGTCATGCTTTACTATTAACATAAAAATGGCTTTCTGACAGGAAATGCTACCCTCTACGCATGCCTGTTGAGAAATTAAGATGTTTTAAAATAATGGATTCATAATTTTTTTACCATGAGTCCTCAATCAATGCCTACAAATTCCCAGGTTTTCCATTGCCAGACTCTTTTCTCATTCCGTATTTATTATTCATGGAAACTCCTGTCCCTGGGAGGGTGTTGGGCCCCAGTTTCAGAGCTTGGGATCGCTTTCTGTAGCCAAGGCACAAGGGGCCCTTGGGGCACCTTTGGATCTCTTGTGTCTTGGTTCTGAGCTGTGAGTTCTCCTCCTCTCACTGCCTTCCCATCTTGGAACAGACTCCTAATGAAATGCTTTCCTATCAACAAAGGCTATTTGCTCTGTTTCTGAGAATATAATTTGCTTTCTGGAATCCAAACACAAACCCCTCTGGGAGAGCTTTTTATTAATTCTTATGATGATGGAGTTTTTCTCTATCAGGAAATTCCTGATGAGTTATTTGGATTTGTCACCCACAAAGTTGGATAGCAAATTGTTAAAGCTGCAAATGCAGTGGAGCTGTTAACTTGAGCGTGATGATTTTTGTCAGTGTAAATATCTAGGTTCATCTTATATTACACATTTACCAGATTTCACATTTCAACAAGATCCAGACATCTCAGTTGTTTATAAAGTTCTCACAGAATACCAGACATCTGGACTTCTTTGAGCTACTTGCATTTTAAGCATTTAATTGAAGAAAATCAACTTTACTCATGACCCAAGGGAATTATGACACCATTTGTTCTAATTGTTAAGGCCTCCCTGAAATTAAATGCTTTACTGCTTACCTCCCATCACCTAAGGAAAAGCCAATTTCACATCTCTGAGCTTGTCCATAGGCATCAGAAAAAATTGTCTTGCACCTCATTTATCTCATTCCTAGGGAATTGCTAATGTAAGAAATGGCCTTGGCTGTGACCTTAATGATTGGCCTGAGACCAGATTTGAAAATGTATGCCATCAGCTTAAATATACATGTAAATTAGATTAGGTATCATGTGCTAAGTACAGATTTATCCAAGAGATGCTGCAGCCCTTGTCCTTGAGGCATTTCAGTTTGCTGCCATCCCTTCCCCTGACTGTATGGGTTTTTTTTTTTTTGGCTGCATTGGGTCTTTGTTGCTGCACACAGGCTTTCTCCAGTTGTGGCAAGCAGGGGCTACTCTTCATTGTGGTGCCCGGGCTTCTCATTGCGGTGGCTTCTCTTGTTGCGGGGCACAGGCTCTAGGCATGCAGGCTTCAGTAGTTGTGGCTTGCGGGCTCTAGAGCACAGGCTCAGTAGTTGTGGTGCACGGGCTTAGTTGCTCCGCAACATGTGAGATCTTCCCGGACCAGGGATCAAACCCGTGTCCCCTGCATTGGCAGGCAGATTCTTAACCATTGCGCCACCAGGGAAGTCCCCCCCTCACTGTATTGAAAGGGCATCCCCTCTACAGCTCTCTGTGAGGGGTGCCCCTGAAGCAGTCTTTGTTGGTACCACCCTTCTATGTAAGACCACCAGCACAGTGATCATCTGCTCAGTTCAACGTTAACCTCCTCTGCTTGGCTTCTGGGGACTATGCCATGTGACACCCCACCTGTCTACCCAGATGCCCACTGTCCACTCCATTTTCTGAAGCCCTGGTGGTTACCACACTAGCCTCTGGCTTATTCCCACTCATGCCTGGCTTGTCCTTTCAATACCCCCCCTTCCAACTGTGCATTGTCTTCTTCAGAATAACCACAGGTACAAATTATCCTGGTTCCAGAGCCTCTCTCAAAGCCCCTCCTCCAAGAAGCCTTCCTGGACTTCTGCTCGTGTTGGTCTCACCCTCCACAGAGATTCTACTGCACTCATAGTCAACATTGTGTAAGTTAACACTTTTTCCAAAGTAGATGCCAATGGAAAAACAATTTCCTCTGTAAGAAACTCAGAACTTCCTTAAGATAGAGATCATTTCTGAAGTGTCTGTGTTTTGCTTCAGAACCTCACAGGGCTGGTCCTCAACTGATTAAAAAAGATACAAATTTCCCAGGATTCATTAATGGTGTTCACCAAATTAGAATCGATTTTCCAAAGTGTCATAAGAACAATTAGCACCATGAGTGATAAAATGGGACTTTCAGACATCACACAAAGCAAGATCAGTAATTTCCTCTAAAAATTTGTATTCTAAAATCTATACTGATAAATAAATATGTGTTTTTAACTATAGTGACGAGAAATAATCAGTTGCTATGTAGGCAGAGATACTTCTTTTTATCATTGTAAATTTCACTAGTTTAGGTAAATATGATTAAGATGTGTGTGTGTGTGTGTGTGTGTGTGTGTTCCTATACAAATAAACAATAAACTAACAACAGATCTTAATTAGGGAAAACATTAAATAACTTTGAGAGTAACAGGATGAGTGGCCAGGTAGAGCTTCTTTGAATGAATGGATAATAGCTATTTTCCTAAGTGGCTATTCTTCCGTACTTGAAGACAGTCAGTTCTTGTAAGCAGCAAGGGAAATTCTGTGCACCATCCTACTTTGTTCAGCAGCTACTTCCCAGTAGCTCCAGTGGTACAGTAATTGGTCTAGACATTCAAGGAGGATCTTTTTGGTGGACCAGGTAAACCATGTCTCAAGCATGTTGTGTGACCCAGGGCAAGTTGTGTGAGTCCAGCACTGACATTAGGTCTCTTGTGCTGCTAAAGGAGAAAAAGTGCAGTGTTGTGCCCTGAGTTGATGCTCAGTAAGCCTGTTCCTTGCTTCCCTCTAACTGGGAGCTGTGAAGAGCTGACTACACCATGGGGAGTGGAGAGTGTGGTGTCCATAGCCACACAATGTCCTGAAGCGAAAGAAATGGCAGGCTGCATCCTTTAAGCTCAAGCCATGCCTCGTATGTGAAAAAGATGCTGTGATCATTAAATATGAATACAATGATTAAGCATTTTATCCTTTTTAAGGCCTTGCAAAGTAATATTTGACAAAATGACTTCTGCATTAGGGAATCATTTAGATAGATCTTCAAATAGTAAAAATTTGGATTGAATTTTATAATGGCTGATATGGAGTGTGAAATTGACATATATAAGCTTTGAGAGAGTGATTTTCAGGAGAAAGTTTTTTGACTGCATGTTCTAATGCTTCTGAATTATATCTGAATATAATTGAAAATAGTTTCAGATAAAGGATAGGTTTTAACTTTAGGGGTTAGAATGTGACTGTGTGAATGCATGTCTTCCCTTGTGTTTTACTGGGAGGTGATAATGTTAAATGAATTAGTCATGTATAATAGACATAATTTCTCAGTCAAATGATCTCTTGTAATGTGATCATGGTTTAGCTGCCTCTTGTTCTTATTATGTGGAAATGGATATCAATTCTTTAAATATTTTTAAGTGGCATTTTTCATTTATATTTTCTTAGATATAACATTCTAAATTTATTCCCCAGTCTAGAAAATGTGAATTAATCTTAGGTTCCCCCCATCAGGCAACTCAGTCAGTAGGTCACAATTACACCACCCGGATTCTCTCAAGTGCAGAACACCCTCCCCACTCCTCCTTCCTCCCTGCAGCTCAGGCCCTTGCCTTCTCTTTTGGGTGACTGCTGATGGGGCTGCTTTCAGACTCCCCTTCCTCCAGGTCAGCCCTCTGATTAAAATACTGTGATGATTCTTACTTGCCTCTTCTCTATAAAAAAGGCCTGATGCCCTCCTGGGACGTGCAAGACGCTGCATTACCTGAATCCAGCCTCAGCTTCACCACTTTCCCCTAAGCATTGCTCATTGCAGCAAACTCAAGACTGTAAAGGGTCTCCTCTGGCTTAACACCTTGGACTTCTGTCTGGGTGGCCTTCCTGCCTGTGACCTCCCAGATTCAGTAATTGACGCCCTAGGAAAGCTTCTTCTGAGCTCTGGCCCCACACCCCCAAGGTTAGTCCTTTACAAATCTTTCGTATCATGTATTAATCTGTCTTGTAGTAGTTCTCTTTGCCCCATCCTGCACTAGACCATAACCCTGCAGATTCATTCTTACAGCCGTCTCCAGTCAATGGCATGTTGCCTAGCACAGTGTGTGCTAAGCAAAGGTTCGTGGATAAATAAATGATCCTTTCCCAGAGAGCTTGAGGAAACTTGTGAGAGAATTGTGAGAAAGCAAACCAATTGATGAAAAATTCTTCAAGTAAAGAGCAAAACCGAAATGTTCAAATGAATTCAGGAAGAACTGTATGGAATGGAGTATCCTGGGAAGAGGAACAGGCAGGTCACTGCAGTATAGGTGAGAGGAAAGCCAAGGGCTCTGGCCTGAAAAGATTCCCCTTCATAAGCTAGGGAGCACATATTTTGGAATATTAAACCTAAGTTTCACTCAGTTAACTCCAAATCAAATTCTGGATGGTTTAAGGGGAGATGAATACAAGACTGAAGGTTAAAGTAGAAACAATAGTTCAATAACATTATTGCTCTATTGTTTTTGCTTGTGTTTCCCTAGTCCTGAAAAAAGAAATATGGCTGAAGAAACATATTACACTGTCAATTGTTGAAACCCTTACTTATGTAAGAGCAAGGATGTGGTTTTTTTCTTTTGACGTAATATCTACAGCAATATCTATTTAATATTAGATGTTCCAAAGACTCTGTGCACATCCTTTCTGGACAACCAAGCCTAATGTATAATATACTGGGGCCAACACAGCTGAGACGTCTGTGACTATTTTGTAATACAGAGCCCTATTTTTCTCTTTTTTCAGAGTTTACAGGACTTTATCTTCTCTATTTGGAGGACTTTGTGACTACTTCTGGGGCATATTTGGTTTCCCTTCTGTAAAACCATGGGTATTCTGTGACAAATGAAACTGTGTTCATGTTACTTTTTCATCTTGTCTTTCTCTCCTTTTTCGGTGGGGGTGGTGGGGAAGGTTGCTTTTATCTTTAAGATAAATAACTTTTTTTGCTTTCTTCTTATTGGTCTACAGCTCTAGAGTCTGTGACAAAATCCTTTATCAGGATTTGACATAGTATCTTGTGCCCCCATAAATGGAGACAATGCAACAGCACTTTGAAAATGTCTTTACTTTCCTAAATTTCATTTTGTGTTCATTTAACTCGTTATTCCTATCCTTATATTATTTGTAAATACTTTAAAATATAACAAAAAATCATGTCTCTCTTCTCAATCCTGTTTTCCAGAGGCAACCACTTTCACCTAAAGCTTTATTTTCTCTGATATCTATCTCTCTAGTTCAGAATAATCTGCATATTCTACTTCTTTGATTTAATTTTAGATGCAGATGATTGACTTTTTGTAATGGTTGCTGAGGACTGTGGGGACCTCACAGCCGCTGTCCACAACCTTGCCTCTCCCCGTGTAAATGCATATCAATTGGGTAAACACATAATAAGAGATTTCATTCTTTTGACCATGTAAATTCTGTTCACTCTTAGGCTAGTGTCATTTCTCATCAAACTGTTTTTCCTTGGAGTCAAAAATTGACTTTTTTTTTCTACTGTAGACTCGATTTTCTTGGAGTATATCACTAAAAGTTCCTGTACTCTTAGCACTTTGTAATATATCTCTCAGAAGAGTTTTCTACACAGTCAGTTCTGTCGGGTGATTTACTCATCTCCCACTCCTGGCCCCTCAGTGTGACACTTTTTATAGACCTGGGAGAGCTCTAACCCTGATGAACACCTGTCATAAAAGGGTCTTCCTTGACTATCATCTAAAGAACTTCACTTCCCTTTGGCATTGGACCCCCTTTATCCTGGCCTTCCTAATCCTCGGTTAAGCTCCACTGTGGGACTGAAAATCATTTTTCCGCAGGATTATGAAGGCATTGTTCCATAGTTTTTCAGTTTTTCTTTCTAAAAATTTCAGTATCATTCTGAATAATTATTCTTTGTAATGTTTTTCTTCTTTCTGGAAGCTTTGAGAAATTTCTTTTATTCCTGGTGCTCTGAAATCTTACTATGTGACTAGAAATGGATTTTTTTCATTTAGTATCTTAAGAATTTCAGGGATGGTTGTAAGGGATGGAGGAGGGGGAAATAGGGAAATGTTGTTCAATAGGGATAAAGTTATACAAGATAGAATAAGTTTTAGAGATCTGCTATACAACATGGAAACTATAGTTAACAATACTGTGTTGTGCACTCAAACACTTAAGAGGGTGGATCTCATGTTAAGGTTCTTATACCACCACCCCAAATAGCGAAAGCAATCTTGAGAAAGAAAAATGGAGCTGGAGGAATCAGGTTCCCTGACTTCAGACTATACTACAAGCCTACAGTAATCAAGACAGTATGGTACTGGCACAAAAACAGAAAGATAGATCAATGGAACAGGATAGAAAGCCCAGAGATAAACCCACATACCTATGGTCACTTAATCTATGAAAAGGAGGCAAGAATATACGATGGAGAAAAGAGAGTTCCTTCAATAAGTGGTGCTGGGAAAACTGGACAGCTACATATAAAAGAATGAAATTAGAACATTTCCTAACACCATACACAAAAATAAACTCAAAATGGGTTGAAGACCTAAATGTAAGGCCAGACACTATAAAACTCTTAGAGGAAAACATAGGCAGAACACTCTATGACATAAATCACAGCAAGATCCTTTTTGACCCACCTCCTAGAGAAATGGAAATAAAAACAAAGCTAAGGGCTTCCCTGGTGGCGCAGTGGTTGAGAGTCTGCCTGCCGATGCAGAGGACACGGGTTCGTGCCCTGGTCCAGGAAGATCCCACATGCTGCAGAGCAGCTGGGCCCATGAGCCATGGCTGCTGAGCCTGAGCATCCAGAGCCTGTGCTCCACAATGGGAGAGGCCACAACAGTGAGAGGCCCATGTACTACAAAAAAAAAAACAAAAAAAAAACAAAGCTAGAAACATGGGACCTAATGAAACTTAAAAGCTTTATAACAGCAAAGGAAACCATAAATAAGATGAAAAGGCAACCCTCAGAATGGGGGAAAATATTTGCAAACGAAGCAACTGACAAAAGATTAATCTCCAAAATATACCATCACCTCATGCAGCTCAATATCAAAAAAACAACCCAATCAAAAAATGGGCAGAAGACCTACATAGACATTTCTCCAAAGAAGATATACAGATTGCCAACAAACACATGAAAGGATGCTCAACATCACTAACCATTAGAGAAGTGCAAATCAGAACCACAATGAGGTATCACCTCACACTGGTCAGAATGGCCCCATTATCAAAATATCTACAAACAGTAAAGCTGGAGAGGGTGTGGAGAAAAGGGAACCCTCTTGCATTGTTGGTGAGAATGTAAATTGATACAGCCACTATGGAGAACAGTATGGAGGTTCCTTAAAAAACTAAAATAGAACTACCATATGACCCAGCAATCCCACTACTGGGCATATACCCTGAGAAAACCATAATTCAAAAAGAGACATGTACCACAATGTTCATTGCAGCACTATTTACAATAGCCAGGACATGGAACCAACCTAAGTGTTCATCGATAGATGAATGAATGGATAAAGAAGGTGTGGCACATATATACAATGGAATATTATTCAGCCATAAAAATAAATGAAATTGAGTTATTTGTAGTGAGGTGGATGGACCTAGAGTCTGTCATACAGAGTGAAGTAAGTCAGAAAGAAAAAACAAATACCGTATGCTAACACATAGATATGGAATCTAAAAAAAAAAAAGGTTCTGATGATCCTAGGGGCAGAACGGGAGTAAAGATGCAGAAGTAGAGAATGGACTTGAGGACATGGGGAGGGGGAAGGGTAAGCTGGGACGAAGTGAGGGAGCAACATTGACATATATACACTACCAAATGTAAAATAGATAGCTAGTGGGAAGTAGCTGCATAGCACAGGGAGATCAGCTCAGTGCTTTGTGACCACCTAGAGGGGTGAGATAGGGAGGGTGGGAGGGAGGCACAAGAGGGAGGGGATATGGGGATATATGTATACATATAGCTGATTCACTGTTATACAGCAGAAACTAGCACAACATTGTAAAGCAGTTATACTCCAATAAAGATGTTTTAAAAAATTAGGCATATGTGGGTCTGTTTCTGGATTCTCTGTTCTGTTCCATTTATCTATCACTTCACCAATACCACACAGTCTTGTTTACAATAGTTATGAAATAAGTCTTTAAATCAGGTAGGTTAATTCCTCTAACTTTATTCTGTTTTTTCAAAAGTGTTTTAGCTATTCTAGTTTCTTTGACTCTTCATATAAATGTTATAATAATCTTTGTTCCTACAAAAATCTTGCCTGAAATTTTGATATGAATTTTATTAAACTTGTATATCAATTTGGAGAGAATCACATCTGTTGTCACACACATTATGTTGAGTCATTCAATTCATAAAAATCGTGTGTCATTCCATGTTTTTAGATCTTCTTTGATTTCTTTCATCAGTGTTAAATGTCTCCTTGTGTCTTTCATCCATTTTCTAATTGGATTTTTTTTAAAGCAGTGAATTATAAGAGTTCTTTATATATTCTAGCAATAATTTCTCTTTCGATGTTTTCCAGCAATTCTCTGATACCAATTAAATATTGTACAATTCAATTTTCCTTTTATAAGTTTACATTTAAATCTATGATCTTTGGGGGGTTATATTGTATAAGGTTTGAAGTTTAATTTGAGGTTCTTTTTTTGCCTATGAATGTTTAATTATTCCAGGAGTCTTTGTTGGAAATGCTCCCTTTTTTTCATTGAATTGCATTAGTACCATTGTCAAAACTCAGTTGATTGTATATGTGGGCTCCTTCTATTGTAGGTTCTCTATTCTGTTACATTGATCTATGTCTACCCCTTGGCAATGCTTTATGGTCTTGGTTACAGTAGCTATATATAGTAGCCATAATATTGTGTAGAGTGGTTCCTCCTACTTTATTCTTCATTTTCAGATCTGTTTTAGTTTGACTTTACATATAATTTTTAGAATAAGTGTATTTATGTATACGAAATTATCTTGTAGAGATTTTTATGGGAATTTTGTTAAACTTGTATATCAATTTGGAAAGAAGACATCTTTACTATGTTGACTCTTCTAATCCATAAACATGATATGTCTTTCTATTTATTTAGATCTTTAATTTCTTTCATAGACATGATGAAATATATGTTGTATGTTTTCAACATAAAAATCCTGTACATGTTGTATTAGACTTACACCTACATATTTTTTTTTCTGCTCTCTGGCTTCTGTCTATGTTTTGTTTTCTTTAGTTTTCTGAAGTTTGCTTACATTACCCATATAATCTACTTTTTCCTTTACAGCCCTTTATGTTAATCATAATTATTTTAAATTCCCTCTTCAATAATTCCAAAACCTGTGGCATATCTGAATTACTTCTCATACTTTCTTTGCTTCTCAGATTGTGTTTTATCTTGTCTGTTAGTACGACTTGTAATTTTTAGTTGAAATGCAGACATTTATTGGGTAATAGGCACTGAGGGCAAACGAGCTTTCAGAGTGAGGTTTTATGTTAATCTGGCTAGTAGTTGGACTGAGTTTATTTAATATTTACTGTAGCTATAGGTAACAGGGACTCCAAATTCTGTTTTGGTCTCCCTTGCTGTCTTTGGCCTTCCAAAGGTAGATTTAGCCTTGCAACACTTTCAGCTGCAATCCAATGTTATTATATTGAAGCCACGTTGGAGGTGTTAGTAAGGTGAGAGAAAGGGAAAGTGTTCTATTATCTTATGACTAATCTGACTTTTAGTGGCCCTGTGTCACTAGGCTGTGATATTCATAATTGTTTCTTACCTCCCGCCAACTCCCTTAGGAGGTAAGAGAGGAAAAGTACACAGGGAAGGAGTTGGGTAATTGACATTTCCCATAGTGGGGATAAGGCTCTGGTAAATTATTTTCTTCTGGAAAGTAGGCCTTGGTTGTGGAGAACACTCTCATCATATTTCACAATGATTTATTTTCCCTTACCACTGCCAGAGACAGAGGGACACTTTTTTAAAACATTGCCATGAGATCCTGGGGAGGTTCCTGAAGTTTCATAAGACCCATGAGAGTGTGATGGTTCTTTTAAGACTGCAGCCCTCAGGAATGTCTCATTTACATACTAGTCCACACTCAGCTTCCAACTTTTAAGTGTTCCTACCAATTTATGGCTCAGTGGCTTCTACTGAGTAAGTTACGCATCAGCTTTAATTCTCTGTGTTCACCTGTATCTTCAGACTTTGGGGTGGCTGCAACCTCACTTTTGGAGTCTTACAATCTCTGTTATCCAATGGCTCTAAAGAGAAGTCATTGATTCTAGTTGTTGGGCTTTATTCTTGTTGCAAGGACCAGTGAGGACTTTCAAGCTTTTTATATGTTAGAAGTAAAACTGGAATCCAAAGTCTTTTGTTTTATAAAAGCTATTGTATTTTTAATTTTGGTTTCCACATGTTCTTTGTATGTAGATACAATTTTTGTGTGTGTGTAGTCATTTGGTATCCTGAGACCTTGCTAAACTCACTCATTATTTTATAAGGAGTTTTTTTGTCCATTCTTTGGGATTTCTATCATATGTAGACAATCATATCATCTGCAAATCAGGACAGTTTTATTTATTACTTTCCAATGTGTATGCCCTTTATTTCCTTTACTTACCTTATTGCATTGGCTAGAACTTTCAATAGTATGTTGAATATGTGTGGTGAGAGTGGACATGCTTTGCTGCTGATTTTATGGAGAAAGGATTTAGCTGTTCACTATTATGTAATAGTAACTATAAGTATTTTGTAGATGTTTATCAAGTTGAGCAAGTTCTAGTTTTCTGAAAGGTTATTTATTGAAATACATTTATTTTATAATATTATATGAGATTCAGGTGTACAACATAGTAATTCAGTATTTTTATAGATTATGCTACATTACTACATTTAAAATTATTATAAAATAATGACTATATTTCTCCATATGTCTTTATAGCTTACTTTAACAGTATTTTGTACCTCTTAATCCCCTTTCCCTATATTACCCTCCTCTTCCTTCTCTTCACTGGTAACCACTAGTTTGTTCTGTATGTCTGTAACTGTTTCTGTTGTGTTATGTTCACTCATTTATTTTTTAAGATTCCACATATGAGTGATAACATATATAATTTGCCTTTGTCTGACTTATTTCACTAAGCATAATCCCTCCACGTTCATCCATATTGTTGCAAATGGCAGATTTAATTCTTTTTTGTGGCTGAGTAATAATCATATATATGTGTGTGTATGTATGTATGTGTGTGTGTGTGTGTGTGTATGTGTATATATATATATATATTTAGGTTGCTTTCATATCTTGGCTATTATAAATAATACTGCTTTGAATATTGGGTGCATGTACTTTTCAAATTAGTATATTTGTTTTCTTTGGATATATACCCAGGAGTGGAGTTGCTGGATAATATATGGCAGATCTATTTTTAATTTTTGGAGGAGCATCCATACTGTTTTCCATAGTGGCTATACCAATTTACATTCCCATGGACAGTGTACTAGGGTTCCCTTTTCTCCACATCCTCACCAGCATTTGCAAATAGCAGATAGTGTTCTTTTTGATGATAGTTATTCTGACAGGTGTGAGGTTTTGATTTGCATTTCCCTGATGATTAGCAATGTTGAGCGTCTTTTCATGTAACTGTTTACCACCTGTATTCCTTCTTTGGAAAAATGTCTACTCAGGTCTTCTCATTTTTTAATGGAGTTGTTTGGTTTTTGGTATTGAGTTGTAAGAGTTGTTTATATATTTTGGATATTAACTCTTTAGTGGTCATATTATTTGCAAATATTTTCTCTTATTCAGTAGATGTCTTTTTGTTTTGTTGATTTTTTTGCTTGTTTGTTTTTTGCTTTGCAAAAGCTTTTTACATTTAATTCTATTCTATTTGTTTTTGTTTTATTTGTTTTTGTTTCTTTTGCTATAAGAGACAAATCCAAAAAATATTGCTATGATTTATATTAAAGAGTGTTCTGCCTATGTTTTCTTCTAGGAGTTTTAAATAGCTAGGAATAAACTTAACCAAGAAAGTGAAAGACTTATACTCTGAAAACTATGAGACATTGATGAAGGAACTTGAAGATAATACAAATAAATGGAAAGATATCCCATGTTCAGGGATTGGAAGAATTAATATTGTTAAATGTCCATAGTATCTGGAGCAATCTACAGATTTAATATAATCCCTACCAAAATACCCATGACATTTTTTCACAAAAATAGGAAAAATTATTCTAAAATTATATGGAGCCACAAAAGAACTTGAATAACCAAAGCAATCTTGAGATAAAAGAAGAGAGCTGAAGGTATCATGCTCACAGACTTCAGAATATGCTATAAAGCTACAGTAATCAAAACAGTATGGTACATTCACAAATTGTCTTTTAATTTTTGTCAGTTTGATTACTATGTGTCTTGGCTTGTTCTTCATTGGTTTTATCCTGCCTGGGACTCTCTGCACTTCCTGGACTTGGGTGACTATTTCCTTTACCATGTTAGGGAAGTTTTCAGCTATTATCTCTTCCAATATTTTGTCTGGTCCTTTCTCTCTCTCTTCTTTTTCTGGGACCCATATAATGTGAATGTTGGTGTGTTTATTGTTGCCTCAGTGGTCTCTTTGGCTGGCCTCATTTCTTTTCATTCTTTTTTCTTAATTCTGTTCCACAGTAGTGATTTCTGCCATTCTTTCTTCCAGCTCACTTTTCCATTCTTCTGCCTCAGTTATTCGGCTATTAATTCCTTCTAGTGTATTTTTCATTTCAGTTATTGTATTGTTCATCTCTGTTTTTTGTTCTTTAGTTCGTCTAGGTTTTTATTAAACATTTCTTGTATATTCTCAATCTGTGCTTCCACTCTTTTTCTGAGATCTTGGATCATCTTTACTATCATTATTCTGGATTACTTTTCATATAGATTGCCTATCTCAACTTCATTTAGTTGTTCTTCTGGGGTTTTATCTTGTTCCTTCCTCTGGGACATGTTTCTGTGCTGTCTCATTTTGTCTAACCTTCTGTGATTGCGGTTTCTGTTCCACAGGCTGCACAAATATAGTTTTTCTGCTCTCTGCCCCCTGGCAGGTGAGGCTATCTAGGAGGCTTGTGCAGGCTCCCTGGTGGGAGGGACTAGCTCCTGCCCACTGGTGGGTGGAGTTGGGTCTTGTCCCATTGGTGGGCAGGGCCAGCTCAAGGGGTGTGTTTAGTGGGCAGCCGTGTGCTCAGGAAGACTTTAAACAGCCTGTCTGCTGATGGGTGGGGCTGTGTTCCCACCCTGTTGGTTGTTTAGCCTGAGGTGCCCCAGCACTGGAGCCTACAGGCTGTTGGGTGGAGCCAGGTCTTGGTGAGAAAATGGCAGCTTCCGGGAGGGCTCATGCCAATGAGTACTCCCCAGAACTACTACTGTCAGTGTCTTTGTCCCCACAGTGAGTTGCCATCCACCTCCACAAGAGACCCTCCAATACCAGCAGGTAGGTCTGACCCAGGCTGTTATGAAGTCACTGCTGTTTTCCCTGGATCCTGATGTGCATAAGACCTTTTGTGCACCCTCCATGAGTGTAGTTTCTGTTTCCCCCAGTCTTGTGGAATTCCTGTGATCAAACCCCACTGGCCTTCAAAGCCAGATTCTCTGGGGCTCCTTCTCCCATTTCCAGACCGCCAGGCTGGGGAGTCTGACGTGGGGCCCAGAACTTTCACTCCTGTGGGAGAGCTTCTGTGGTATAATTATTTATCAGTTTGTGGGTCACCCACCCGGTGGGTATGGGATTTGATTTTATTGCAGTTGTGCCCCTCCTACCACCTTGTTGTGGCTTCTTCTTTGTCTTTCAATGTAGGCTATCTTTTTTGGTAGGTTCCATTGCTTTTTTTTGTCAATGGTTGTTCAGCAGTTAGTTGTGATTTTGGTGTTTTCATAAGAGGTGAGCTCATGTACTTCTACTCTGCCATCTTGTCTCCATCACTGCGCTCTGCCCAAGACATGACTTTTACATGCAAGGTTCTCTTTTTTTCATAGCTCTCCTAGGAATCATGAATTGAAGACTGAGGAAGCCAATTCTCCTACTTCACTCCCCCACATAGCTTCTTTGCAGGTACCTTCCAGGTAGTGAAGTGCTTTAGACTGCTTGCATGAAATAGATTTTTGGTCAATTGCAATAAGGCAGAATGGAGGAGACTCCTTGCCTGACAACAGTTTTCCAACAGCCAGATGAAGAGATACATAGGGCGAGGTCCCAAACAAATGAGCCTCTGTCCTCTTGGAGTTTGGGAACCTGCACAATGGCATGTGGAAGCATTCTCAAGAATATACAGTGGAGGAAAGACAGTCTCCTCAATAAGTGATGCTGGGAAAACTGGACAACTACGTGTAAAAGAATGAGATTAAAGCATTTTCTCACACCATATACAAAAATAAACTCAAAATGGATTAAAGACTTAAATTTAAGCCCAGAGACCATGAAACTCCTAGAAGAAAACTTAGGCTGAGAGGTTATACTAAGAGTATTGTATTTTGTCAAATACCTGTTCTGCACTGATTGATGTGATCATATGATTTTCTTTCTTTAGCTTGTTAATATGCTAGATTACATTACTTGATTTTCAAATATTAAACCAGCCTTGCATCCTTGGGATTTGCTCTTAGTCTATAATTCTTTTTAGCCTATAATTCAGTTCTATCATTTTTATTTCATAGATTTTATAGCTCTGTTGTTTGGTGCATTCATATTTTCAACTGTTATGTCTTCTTGGTGGATTGAAACTTTCACCATTATGAAAATCTACACTGAAGTCCACTCTGTCTGATGTTAATGTAGCCATTCCTGCTTTTTATTTATTATCTTTTGCATGATATACCTTTTCTATCCTTTTTCAATGTACCTATGTTGTTGAATTGTTTTAAGTGAACCGTAATTGGTTCATGTTTTTTAATCCACTCTGCCAATCTTTATCTTTGAATTGATGTTATTAGACCATTTGCATTTCATGTTATTTTCAATTTGTTAAGATTTAACTCTATAATTTGTGGTTTGTTTTCTGTTTGCTCTTCCTGTTTTTTGTTTTCCATTTTCTGCCTTTCTGCAGGTTATTTGAGCTTTTGTAGAATTCCATTTTTGTTTATCTATAGTGTTTATGTGTATTGATTTTTGTATGCATTCAGTGGTTGCTGTAAATCTTACATTATATATGCAAACTTATCACAGTTTACTGGTGTCATAATTTTACCAATTTAAGTGGAATATACACACTGTGCCTCCTTTACATCCTTTTATCCTCCCTAGTTTATAATAAAATAGTCTTAATATTTTATGAACATACATAAGAAAGAATCATAATTTCTGCATCCACCATCAGACAGAAAACCAAAGAGAAAAAGGAAAATCAATTGTATTTTTTATGTTTTTTACTAACTGTGTGCTTCCTTCCTTCCTGATGTTCTAAGATTTCCTTTTCAATAGTTTTCTTCCTGTTTAGATATGTTGCTTTAGCCATTCTTTTAGGATAGATCTGCTGGTGACAAATTTTCTTAGATTTTCTTTGTCCAAAATGTCTTTATTCCCTTTTCATTCCTAAAGGTTACTTTTGCTGAATATAAGATTATAGAGTTCTTTTTATTCAGTATTTGAAAAATGTGTACTGCTTGCATGTGACCACATTGATTTCTGATGAGAAATTCACTGTCACTCAAATTTTCTTTTCCCCATAGATAAAGTATCTTTTTCACTGTTTTTAAGATTTAAAAAATTTTATTTGTCAGAAATTTTACTATGATGTCATAGTACATTTTTTTGGTTGTAGTTTACATTTTTTTGCACTATTTGCATTATTCTGCTTTTGGTTTGCTTAGCTTATTATGTAGGCTTATGTCTTTTGACAACTTAAGAAGTTATCACCTATATTTTTAAAGTAATTTTTCATCACCACTCTGTTTCTCCTCTGCTTTCCAGACTCCAAAGACAAACCTTAGATCTTTTATTATAGTCTCACAGGTCCCTGAAAATCTGATCATTTTTTCCAGTCTGTTTTCTTTCTGATTTTTCACATTGTGTAATGTCTGTTGTTCTATATTCTGTTTCATGATTCTTTCCTCTGTCCCCTCCATTCTGTTTTTGCACTCATCAATGAATTTTCTTTTTAATTTTAGATATTTCATCTTTCAGTTCTGACATTCATTTGTCTTCTATATATTTTCTATTGAGTCTCTCCATTTCTTTGCTTATGCTTTTTATTTTTTCACTTGTCTCAGGTATATAGATAATTGCTCAATGAAGCATTTTTATGATGACTGCTTTCACCTGACAAAATCTTTGTCAGATAATTCTAACATCTGTCTTCTCAGTTTGGGCATCTATTGATTGACTTTTTTCTTTCAGTTTGAGATCTTCCTGGTTTTGGTATGATGAGTGTTTCTTAATTGAAACCTGGGCATTTTAGGTACTATGTTATGAAACTGTTCAATTAACCTTTTTGTTTTAGCTATCTTTCCCCGACACCACTCCAGCAGAGGAGGGGTTAGGGTGTCACCTCATTACTTCCAAGTTGTAGAAGTCCTGGTTTCTTACTTGGTATCCCTTGACACCAGAAGACTGAGCCTTCTAATTACTGCTGGTTAGAGTTGCATGTCCTGAATTTCCACTTGACTGCTACTGATACCTAACTGGCTGGAGGCATAGAAGTGCCTCCTTGCCATGTCATCTCCAGTCATACCATTGGGAGGAGAAGCTCCCAACGTATGACGGGAATGAAAGTCCTGTCTCTCTACTCAGCCTTCCCTGACATCACCTTAGTCACAGGGTTGAGGTTTGGGGCATATTATGATAGCCTGGCAAGGTTGGATTGTCAAGTCTCCCCACTCATCTTTGTTGGCACGGGTCAGGCTAATTCCACAGTTTTTCACTTGTGTTTGGGTAAGATAGAGCAATTATTGTTTAAAAGTATTCTAGCTGCCCCATTACTGGTTCTTTAGCTAGAAAGAACAGACTTTTGTGGTGTTTATGATGTTTTTGAGTTGCTGGCTTCTTCAGCTCCAAGTCTAGGCTACGTCACCCCAATGAATTAACCACTGAGCTGTTCCTTGTGTCCTGATGCCCTGGGTGGGGGGGTCTGCCTTCTTCTCTCTACTTTTCGCAGTCTTCTCGTGTTTGTTTTATAGGTAATATCCAGGGATTTCTAGAGAAATATGTGTAAGTATGTCTCTTGCCTCTTCCCAGAGGTGGAAATCTCTGAGATGGATTTTTTTTCCCCAACTCACCCTTTTCCCGTCAAGGCAAGTTTTGGTTTTAGTAGAAGATGGGTTTGTTTTCCTGTTTTCACTCTAAGTGACCAGATTTTTGTGCAAGGATAAGGCTATATACATTTGGAGCTGTGGGCTACAGATAAAATTAAATGTTTTAGAGTGTTTTCTTTTCTATGTCTTTTTAAGTAGTTTGTCCATTAAAAAAGTCCACACTTGACAAGTAATTCCATCCCACCATTTTCCTACCTACCTCTTATCTAAGTGTATAATATACATGTAAGGACATTCTTTTCCAAATACAGAAACTATAGGAGATGGCAGAGTCTCAACTTCCTTATTCTCCACTTCAACGGAGAAAGAATCGTGTTTCTGATGTGGAACAGAAGCATATATTATTGGCAAAATTACTTGCACTTTTGGTTAGGTAATAGTGCACTATAAAAAAATGATTTTGCCAGTAATATATGCTTCTGTTCCACTTCAGAAATATGATAACTAGAATTCAATTACTGCATGCTTGGAGTGGAAGATGGAAATTTTTTTGGAGGAAAAAAGATTATAAATACTTTTCAAGAATTATGCTTTGCAAAATTATATGATTTAAACAGGGTTAAAAAAATAACCTCGGGCTTCCCTGGTGGCGCAGTGGTTGAGAATCTGCCTACCAATGCAGGGGACACGGGTTCGAGCCCTGGTCTGGGAAGATCCCACATGCCGCAGAGCAACTAGGCCCGTGAGCCACAATTACTGAGCCTGCACATCTGGAGCCTGTGCTCCACAACAAGAGAGGCCGCGATAGTGAGAGGCCCGTGCACTGTGATGAAGAGTGGCCCACACTTGCCACAACTAGAGAAAGCCCTCGCACAGAAACGAAGACCCAACACAGCCATAAATAATAAATAAAATTAAAAAAAAAAAAAAATAACCTCACCTTTATGGCACTAAAATTTTTATTCCAATGTGATAGTTTGCCTCAAATATAACAAAAGAAATGTAAACTTTTCAAGATTTGAACACAGGGACCATAAACTGACTGAAAAAAAAAGAAAGCCAGCAGTAGTGTTTCATTTGAAAACACAGTGGATTTTAAAATAATAGATTTGAATTCCCTTAGGCTCATCCTGAACTTCCTGGTTCATCACAACTGCTGTGTTCACTCTTGTGTATACCTCTGGTTCTCACATTGTTATTATAAATCTGAACTTTGAAGGTACTTGAGATACTTACTCCTGTGTTCAGGTAAATTCCAAACTTAAAAGGTGGGCAGACAGACCTGGGCTCAAATTCTAGTTTGGCCATTACTGCCTATGTGACACTGGGTAAATTATTAATCTTACTGCATTTCTATTTCCTTATCTATAAACTGGGGATAATATTACTTGCCTTGTAATAGTAATAATTCTTATATCAGTATATTCTAATATTAGGTATCCGTGTGCTCACCATTGTAATTATAACTATAGTGAAATATCACTGTGTACAGGGCAGAATATGTAAGACCATGTGTGCAGTGTCAGAATTTCTCATCATGGCTCCTCAGATTTCCTGTGCGTGGAGCTCTCTTGCTGAATATAAATCACTACCTCTTCCTTCATCTGCATTTGCCCACACTGCATGGAATTCCTACTACTTTCCTGAACAAAGGGAGTGGAGTTCTTATGTTCTTAGCTGACAAGTACTAACTGAGCATCTCCTTTGTGCCAGCAGGGGATAATACAGTGAGTGAGGCCCATGGGCCTTTCCCTCTGCCCTGTTGGGCCAGGTGAGATTTGCAGGTCACAGGAGCTTCTGGGATGCAGGGGGAATGGGAAATATAGCTGTGAGGAATAAGACCTGGGTTAGAGGTTCATATGGAAAGTCGAGTGTTAGTTTGGGGTAAATTACAGGAGAAGAGGGAGATAGAAAGAAGATATATTTAAAATCATGAATTAGCCACTGAAGGAAGCAGGGCAGCAGTGGAAGCACAACTCTCAGGGACAGTGGACATGATGTTCCTGTCATTCGGTGCTGAGCACATAATCATCAGAGCTCAACAGATCTTGCACCTAGGAGTCCTTGAAGGAATAATTCTAGTAAAGACTTTTTATTTCCCCTTATTCCATGCTCTTCTCAATGGGATTTTTCATTTACTTTCAATTATACCTACAAATACTGTTTAAATTTGCTTTGTATTAATCATTTTATCTACTTATAAATAAAAAGTAATAAAAAGAAATTATGCTACTCATACTTATTTCCATATGGATTCTGAGTGTGATATATTATTTTTTCCTACCTGTGGACCTGCACTGAATTCCCCTTTAAATAATGTGCCAGAGGTTAGAATAAACTACTGTTTATCTATTAAAAATTTAATAACAAGTAAATGGCATTCTTGTCAGATATGTGAAAAAAAAAGGAAAATAAAACCTCCATTATTTCCCTTATAAACCATGTCAGTTGGGGAATACCTCCTTTATTAGATGAAAATATTTTACTGCTAAAATTTTTCATATGTAAAAATGCCATCTAAATATTAATTTATTCTGATAATGTTCTTTCATTTCTCTCTAGTTTGAAAGACATCGTCCTTATAACCTGCATGTCCCTCCTCCATGCTCACTGCCATCCTATTCCCATCAAAATGCCTATTTTATTATATAGGTCATTTTAGTAACGAAGTCATGTGAAGTTATCTCTCCAAACTCACTTTGTTTATGCAACGACCAAGGAAGGACTTTCTTTTTTATTTCCCTTTTCCTCTTCTCGCTCTTTGCATCTCCCTCCCACCCCCTCCTCCCCTTCCACCCTCCCCCTTCACTATCTCTTCCCTCCCACTTCTTCCTCTTTATCTTCCTCATTACTTTAAAATTTATGTTCATTAATGGAATTTAATTTTCATACCTTAAAGAATAAAATACTACTAAAAGACTTAAAAAAGAAAAATATATTTGCCTTATGCTCCACCCTGTCTGACTTGAGTCCACTGTTCGTTCTTTGAGGAGTTCCTTCTGTTACTTACCTTCATGTTCCTCATAATATCCTGGTATGAAAACTTCTGGATTAGTCAGTGGAAGACAATACATAGTGACGCCTACTGGAGAAAACTAGAATTTAGTTCTCTTCTACTATCAGCCCTCCTCTACATGTCCTTCCCTGCCCTCATCCTCCCCAAACAATTACAAAATACAATTTGATGAAATGCTTATTCCCTGCTTCCAATGTTTTAAATATAGAAGTACTGAACTCTGCAGAACGTTCTAGTGTGATTTACTTACTTTTTTGCAGAGTTGAGGGGGGCATAAATTCTGTTTGTCTGGGAGATAATTTCTTCCTTTTAAAAAAATTTGGTGTTTTTATCCTAGCACTGCAGTGTTTTATCAGCAACTCTGATGGAACCATAAGACCCTCTCCATAGGTTTGAATGCTTCAGACAGCCCTTATTGGCCATATTTCTCTGATTGTTGTCCCTCATCTGTGGACCTGGAGCCCCCCTGCACCAGCATCCCACAAAGCCCCTTCCTTTGTTTCCTGTGTTGACTTCCTCATCTCCAAATCAGATCTTCCTGATCTTGGTCATTCTGTTTCCTTATTTTGGTGGAGTACATTCTCCAGGAACTTCCTGAGGAATGTTGCATGTTGGAAACCTTGGATATCTTTACCCTCACTCTCCTGGGTTGGAAATAATTTCCCATCAGAGTTGTACAAGCTGGCTTGATTGCTGAATTGCTATGGATGAGTTCTACCCTGTCCTTATGGATGCTCATTTGATTATGATTGCTTCTTGCTCCAAACAGCAAGTTTCTTTTCCCCCTCGTATTCTGGAATTTCTGATGATATATTTTAAATATGGGTATTACCTACTTTATTTTCTTTTACTGTACTGTGCACTAGGCAAGTCTTAACTATCTGGGAAGTGAAGTCTTTGGATTTGGAAAATTTGTCTTGTATTAGTTCTTTGATAAATTATTTCTTTGATATAATTAATTTTCTCTTTTATATTACAATTATATATTACATATTATTTTATGTTCTATTATTTTTATTTATATGTCTTTTTTCGAAATAGTTTTTGGGAAATTCCTCCAAATTTACCTAACATCTATGGATTTTTCTTTTTTTAATTTCCAAAGGATCTTTCTTGTTCTTGGAATATTCCTTTTTTACAGCATACTGCTGTTTTTTCAGTGGCTTGGTAACTTCTCTCTCTGAGAACATTGACCATGGTGTCTTTGAAGTTTTCTTCTGGTCCCACATTATTTCTGTTACCTCTGAAATCCTACTTTTCTGTTTGTTCTGGAGTATATTTAGATAAAGCATTTCCTCACTGGCCTTTCAATATTTAGAAATGAAGCACTCATGGCTGATTGGAAGCTCTCTGTGGGCCTCACTTTGGGGTAAAGACTTAGAATTTGGGGGAGGTGCTGGTAATTAGTATTTCTAGGCCTTTTTTCTTCAGTTTGTTAATTTCATAAACTGGAAGAGTTTTTACATTTTTGTTATTTATTTATTTTAAAATCTGTTGCCTTGGAAGTTGTAAACCTGTGGACAAAATTCTGTGAGCCAGCCAATCAGGGAAATGGCAGTTTTGCTCACCTGTTATTTCTCTGTCACCAAATCTTGGGTCTCTGACTCAACCTCCATGTACAGAGAACCCCATCTTCTGTTGGGGTGGGGAGAGACGGTCACTGGTTCTGTGCCTTGGTGATCTGGAGTTCTAACTTGGCTTTCTATTTTGGACAAGTTCCAACTACTGAGATGCTTCAGGGTTCTCCCTGTCAAGAGCTGTGACAGTCTGAGATATTACTTTACTTACAAGCTAACAAGTTACTGCAGTTTTATGGATGCTGGCAGAAGACAGGAGATGCCTGGGTCAGAGACAAGGACTTTCTTACTCAGGAAACAGCAGGCAGCCTGAGCTCCATGTTTGTATCTACTCTCCTTGCCCTCAAGTTCTGTGGGGCAAATGTGAAATAGCCAAGGGTTTGTGTCATAGCTGAGGAACACTGAATTTAGGAAACTCCAATCTTTTCTAATGTCTGTACATATTTTTAATGTTTTTGATGAAGAATCTTAAAGAAGTTAAGTTTGTCAATTTGTTTTTTCTTTTATGCTGAATGCTTTTTATGTCTTATTTAGGAGATATTTGTCTAACTCAAGCTTATGAACATATTTTTTATTTGTTTTCTTCTTAAGATTTGAATGTTTTAGCATTCAAATTTAGGTCTGTAATTCACCTCAGGTTAATTTTTGTCCATAGTATGAGCTAGAAGCCAAGGCTCATTTTCCCCCAAAATGATATTCAGTTGCTACAAGACCACATAATGGAAAAACCATCTGAAAGAGTACATAGAACCCTAAAGAGTGGGAGAGCATTACTGTGCTTTAATATATTATTGCTTCTGTAAATGAAAGGATGTGAAAACAAATACAGCTGCCTTTATTGTGTTTACCGGATGATGATTAGGCTATTCATGGGAAACAAAGAAATAAAAGATATCTTCCCTGTCTTCAAGGAGTTTATAAACGTATAGATAGAAATAAGCCTAACAAATATACTATTATTTTATTTATAAAAATGGAGAAAAAGTTATACAATAAAATTGATAACATGTTTCTTTAAGACCTCCTACAGCTCCTTGGGTATATGAATATTAATAATGCAGTTGTCACATTTGCTCCAAAATATTTGGGCATGCCTAAAGAAAAAGAAAACTGGGGGCTTAAAAGAATTGTTTTTCATTGCATGATAAGGAACTCCCTAGGAGAGAACTCAATCCAAGACAGGGATCACCCAGGAAAGGCAAACTTGACTCATTAACAAAGCTTTGGTCAACAGAAGGGATCATGCTGAGTGTTGGTACCTGGCACGCCCTTTTCACCAGGGAACCTGGGGGAGGGGGAAAGGGAGAACTTATGTTTCATGTTTCCCTGAAACCATGGTAAGACATCGGGGCTCAAGCAGCCCTACTTTAGGACTTCTTAGACAAGGATCTACACAAAAAGGTGAAGTTAATTCCTCCTCATTGTGCCAACTGCCCACTGTGCAGCTTTGGTCTTCTGAGAGTACAGGGCCAGTGGGCTAAGTGGAAATGGTTGTGGCAGCTTTTAGACACATCTGGTGCTGGGTCAGGTGGCAGTACCCAGCAATAATGAAGATGGTAACCAAAGCATGCCAAACATGCAAGAGTGTACCCAGCATTTTCTAAAATAGGATCAGAGGAAAGGAAGTGGGCATCCTGTGGTGATTGTGTGGAGCATCCCTTTGATGCTCCCAGATACAGATTATTATTAGGAGAGGGGTAAGCACAGTGGTCCCTAGTTAGCAGCTAGGATGGAGGACTAGCAAAAAACTACATTTAACCCATAAATGTAAGGCAACATTATTGTTAGAATTTAAAACATTTAAGATCTCTTACTTATTTGATACTCTTAACAACCCAAGAGATTGCAGCTATTTTTCTTAAGGTAAAAAAGTGGTAGGGGTCACATGGAGGTTGAGATTTGCCTACAATGTTAGTAGGTGATCCAGGTCCACTAGACACTGGGTCTTTGGGTGTCAGTTTCTCTTCATTGCCTCTTAACCTCTCCAGCCTCACTGTCCCCACATGGATTCTCACCCTAGTCCCTTTCAGCAATCCTGACCTGTCTGACCAATACCACTCACAGACAAATTCTGCTGAAACACAGCTCTTACCATGTTTCAACACCCTTGGAGACTCCCCACTGCCCCCAAAATTACAAATAAACTCCTAAGCCTGACAGCCATGCACCCTTCTTCTTTACCTCTCACTTCTCTTTTATTCTGTTGTCAAACCAATTTTACAAACATCTTGAGATTTTCCAAAGCTTTTGTAAGCTCCATTGCTATCTTTCCCAATGTAAGCATTGCTTTCTACCACATGTATACAGAGTTGCTTGCCTTAGCCCCACCTAAAGGTGAACATTCTATGGGGGCAGGAAGTGTCTAGGCCTTCTATGTGTCTCCCGTGCAGAGGCTGTATAAGGACCGTGTGTGGTGGGGCCAACCCCATTGTTGACAGTGCTCGCCTCACTGTCGCTCAACAGTGCCTTCTTTGGAGTGGACTCCTGTTCAGTTCAGCTGGTGGAGGGACTGGAAGAAGGAGATATCAGAGCAAACCATCTCCATGTCCCTGAGCAAATGTTACTGTCATGGCACATAGAAGAAATTAGAGTGTTTAACATAAAATATGTTCTTACTTTAATTTTGAAAATTTTCAAATGTAAAGCAAAGCTGAAAGAGCAGTACAATAGATGCCTATTAACCTTTGACCTAGATTAACTGAGTTTTTGCACATTTATTCTCTCTCTCTCTAAACCCACACACACATACACAGACACACACATACTCCTCTTTCGCAAATTAGTTGAAGGTAAAGTGCATATATCACAATACACCACCCCTTAATATTTTACAAGCACCACCTAAGATAGAAAGCATTCTCCTACATACCCATAATACCATTAAATCAAAGTTATCATTTAGTATCTAATCTATAGACCCAAATTTCCAAGTTGCATCTGAAATGTCTTTCATGACTATGTTATTTTGATCTAAGAATCAAGTTCACCCTTGATACTTACTAACCATATCTCTTCAGTCTCTTCTGATCTAGACTGGCGCCCTCCCTTCTGATTTGTTGTGTTTATTGTACCATTTTATTTTTTCTGATTGTAGGTTAGTTAACAGTATCAGCTCCCACATTCTGGTGTATCTGATTCCTCCATCATGATTAAATTTACATTGAACATTTTCGGCAAATAATATCTCATTGGTGGAATACTTTTAATTTAAACATCAAATATTAAGTATTACATTTACTGCTGTTGTGAAAGGGAGTCTTTGCATCATAATTGGCATGCATATATTAGCTCCCAACAAAATTAACACATGTGAACCTCCTCCTTTTAATGGAAAGTGATGTCTCACATCAAATTGGTTTTATTTTGATGTGTTTAGAAGTTCAGTTCCAAAAGCAAATGAGTAATTAGTCTTGGATCAGAGTTTTCTCCAAACTGTTCTTAGAAGTCTTCTCCAAGAGATCCAGGATGGCAAATGTGCTTCTAAATATATTTACTAGCAACATTTGAAGGATGTCCGACAGAAAACATCTGTCTATGACATAGAGCAACTTCTCAACTAATGTTCAGAAATACCAAAAAGGAAAGAAATATAGAAATAACTATATTCTCCTTTCTCTTACATCTTAATTTTTCTTATAGCACTTCAGCTGATTGCAAACAGAATATCACCCTTCATTTCAGCTTGAAGAACTCCTTTTAGCATTTCTTATAAGGCTGGTCTAGTGATGATGAACTCTCTTGTTTGTTTGGGAAAGTCTTTATCTCACTGTCATTTTTGAAAGGTGACTTAGCTGGTTAAGTATTCTTGATTGGCATTTTTTTCTTTTAACACAATGAATATACTATTCCACTCTCTCTTGTTCTGTAAGGTTTTGGCTGATAAATCCACTGATAGCCTTACAAAAGTTTCAGTGTGACTATTTTTGCTCAGCTTTCTGAAGTTAGGCTTCTCTAAACTACCACCCTGGCCTACTGCACTCTGTGCCCATGCAGAGCAGGGGCTGTCTTCTCTTCATTTTGTGTCCCCAGCTCCTGCACAGTGCAAGGCTCAGCCTGCGTGCTTCAGGCCTGTTGGCTTTGGGCAGATGGTTCCAGGAATGAGCAGGGAGCCCATCCACAAGGCCACTGTGCCTCCCACTGGCACAGCGTCCCAGGGCCCTTTTCCTCCTCCTCTGCCCTCAGAGCATTGGGTGGTGCCTTCCCACACTGGGCAGAACGACCTTCTTTCTTCAGTCTACTAACACCCTCACAAACATACCCAGAAATAATGGTTTATCAGCTATCTGAGCATCCCTTAGCCTAGTCAAGTTGACACGTAAAATGAACTGTCACAACTCCCCAGAAGGTGGTCACCCCACATATGACTGACACACACAATGAGTAAGCAGCTCCCTCTGTGAGTGGCAAGACATGCATGGTTTAAAAGCTTCTCCTGTTTTTCCTCAAGGTCCCTGGAGTCAAGGTATGTGCAGAGAAATTAAACCCAGGCCGGAGGCATTACCTAATGTGTGTGGTGGGTTCAAGTCTTTATTGCTCTTTATCAATGTGTTCATTAAAACAAACATGTTCAGTGCATATAGATGTATGCCAGGTACTGTGCTGAGGGCTGGGGTGAGATGGTCAGCACTAGACATGGAGCCTCTGTCCTGGTGGAGTGTGGGGAAAAGGGTAAGGGGGAAGCCGTTAGTTTCATTTTCACAGAAAGCATATTTACAGATGTTGGTAAGTGCTAAGGTGTACAATGGGGAAATTTATCTGATTAGGAAATTCAGACTTTACTGGACACATGCTGATGTGGAAGGACTGGATGAGCATGTCATGAAGAGGGAATAGCACGACAAGGGCATGAGGCCAGAGGAAGCATGGCCCGCTGAAGGAGCTGATCAAAGGCCAGTGAGTGTGAGGAGGAGAATGAAGAGGAGCATGTTGCCAGATGACTCTGGATCCAGAGTTCCTCAGTGTTGAGAGCTGTAGAAAGCCAGCAGCAGGGAGGATGTAGTGATGGGAACGTGATCAAAATTGTGTGCCAAATCCCTTTTACTTGAGGGTTTCTGCCTGAGAGGAGATGCAGCTGGTGACCAAGAATAGCATATGCTGCAAGCCCAGTGAGAGGGTTCGGCCTCCTGTCATAACAGCACTCCCTCCCTCTTTGTCTTAGCTCAAGCCATCATGACAGCATACAGTAGACTGCATGGCTTAAACAACAGACATTTATTTTCTTACAGCTCTGGAGGCTGGAAGTCCAAGATCAATTTGCCAGCCAATGCAGTTGTCAGATGAAGGCCCTCTTCCTGGCTTGCAGACAGCTACCTTCTTGCTGTGCTATTACATGGTGCTGAGAAAGAAAGTCTGGTCTCTCTTCCTCTTAAAGCTAACCCCATCACGAGAGGTCCACTCTCATGACCTCATCTAACCCTAATCACCTCCCAGGGGCCCTGCCTCCAAATATCATCACATTGTGGGGGAATGGTTAGAGCTTCAACATAGGAATTTGGGGGAGACAGAAACATTCAGTCCATAATGCAACCCCTCTGGGACCATCAGGGCAAAGGCCAACAACAACAATAACAATAATGGCCAACCTTTATATAGCACTTTCTATGTGCCTGGGACTCTTCTAGGTGTTTTACATATGTAAACTCATTTATACTTAGAGCAACACCTTCTTAAAAAAAGATAAGACCAGCAACCCTCTGTGAAAGGGACTTACAGCAAAATAACTTTGCTTCAGTTTATCTGATTGCGATATTGGTTAACTAAACACACAGCCTCCCTGCTTCCACCGCCTGCTCTATCTTTCCTCTTTCTTGGTTACAAGCTAGCTCTTGTCTCAGGAGTTCAGAGTCTTAACTAGCACTTGCTCCCCAGAGGTTACCTTCATGGGAATGTCCTGCCTAAGTCCCCACTATGACCAGCCCCATACTTAAGAGTGAAGGACTGTCTCTCTTGTTTACCAATGCATCTGTAGCCTCAAACTCAGTGTGGGGGTTACAGTAAAGCTTAATAAATACTTGTGGAATAAATCGTATTATTTTGGTCTTGACATTTGCCAGCATGTCCAAGACTGGGTATGTTTCTGCCTGATCATCTGAGTCATACTTCTTGCTCAATCCTTTCCTACATGAGAATATTCCTAGACACTCATTAACATCTCTCAAACCAGTGCTCCTAATTCTACTTCTTGGCATTACACAGAATAACTGATAATTTGATTATCAAGGCCCTTCGGGTATTTGAGAATATAATTCTATACAATTAAGTTCCATTTTCAAGGTTAAAAATTCCTTATTCTCATCTCCTGAGATTCCCTTCACCAGCCTGGTTAGACCTAAGTGTTTTTATCCATCTCATGCCTCAGAATATTCAACTCTGCTGATTTCTATTGGAAATCCTCTGGTTCAGTGGTGAACTCCTTTTTTTTTTTTGTCAGTCCTCAGAAGGGCCCTAAAAATATGTTTCCCAACCATGCATTGACTCCAGATGTAGTCAGTTCAGTGCCCGGTGCTGGGCCGCCTTTTCTGCCCTTAGTAGGAATAGAAGACTACTATTACACAGCATAAGGTTGTAGTAGCATTTTTTTGCTAGCTTAAACTTTGTTTGCAACCCAAACTCTGAGGCTTCTTCTCAAATGAATTCCTGCTAAATTATCTCTCCTTATTCAGTTCTTATATGCTTAATTTTTACTTCTTTCCTTTAAAGTTCTTTTTGGTTTAAATTGATCACCATAACCTGGAAAGAATATTTTGTGTATTAATGTCATCTGACATATTCCCCTCATTGCACATGTCGACTAAAAAAATATTCACAACCTAAAAATTGAGAGTTATGTTTTATTCTGCAGGAATTTTTAGGACTTCAAGCCTGGGAGGCAGCATCTCAAGTTAACCCTGAGAGAACTGCTCGGAGGAGACAAGGCGGGGAGCTAGGATATATAGGAGTTTTGCAACAAAGGGCAGGTAGTCGGAACATCAAAAGATGCTAATTAAAGAAAACCACATATGTCAAGTTAAACAATTTAGCACTTTTCTATGTATGGGAAGATGCAAGAGTCTGGGTTCACTGAAATCATTCCTTTGATATGCACCTCAGCTATCTGGGGTCAGTGTCCTGTATTTTCACATCCTGAGTTTCCTCAGGGCTCACCATAGGGAGTGGCTGCCGTCTGATGGCTGCTAGATGGCAAGCATTCTTTGTTTCCTTCCTGAGTGCCCTCAGGGCTCACCAGCACACCTGTTGGCAGTGGTTGTAATCACTGATGACTGTGACATCCTTTGTCTACCGATATGGCAGGAAATATTCCATTTTTCACACAGAATGCTCAACTAGGCAGCTCATGATGTTATGATGTCTCCTGTGTCTTCAACCACATTTTCAAAGGTGAACAAACCTTCATGATGCTGAAAAGTATGCTCTTGGCCATTCTCTGAGCATGGCTCTTCACGCCTTGTTAAACCTGCTGCACTGTTCATCATATATTTCTGTGTTTACTGCAACATTTGGTGTCCACAAACACCTGCTGAAAATCAAGGCACATGGCCGGTAACTTTGGAATTTTTCTGACCTGCAATTCTAGTTAGCTCTGTCTTGAAACGATGTGGCATTGTTTGCCATGACTTTTTTTTTCAGTGATTCCATTTTAGCTCCTAGTGATCAGAGTATCCTTTTCTAAAGGCTTAACAACTACCTGATAATTATTTATTCTTGCCTTTGAGGAGAGATTGTTAGATTTACCAGTTTGTCCTAAACCTACCATTTCCCTCTTATGAAAATCATAACAGCATGGGCCAGTTTCCACAATTCCATAACCACTGTGTTCTCTGCCTTCCCTGTGGTTTGCAGTCACATCTATATGGGAGGCAGTTCTTGTGAACCTGAAACTATAAATTGTAACAAGTAAATGCCACCTTTCTCAGATCAAGCCTCCTGGAAGACTATTTTAGTACTTCCATTTACCTGCTATTAGTGCCCCCTGGATCTTTTATTATATCTAAAACTTACTGGAGAGTGTTGACTGAAGAAAAATACAAAACCTAAAAGTTACAAGTTAAGTTTTATTTGGGGACCTTACTGAGGACTATAGCCCAGGAGACAGCCTCTCAGATAGCTCTGAGGAACTGCTCAGAAGAGTTAAGGGAAGAGCCAGGATATATAGGGATTTTTTGCTGGAAAAAAAACCCATGTAATTGACCATCAAAAGATTACTGCTGGGCTTCCCTGGTGGCGCAGTGGTTGAGAGTCCGCCTGCCGATGCAGGGGCCGCGGGTTCGTGCCCTCGTCCGGGAGGATCCCACATGCCGCAGAGTAGCTAGGCCCGTGAACCGTGGCCGCTGAGCCTGCGCGTCCAGAACCTGTGCTCCGCAACGGGAGAGGCCGCAACAGTGAGAGGCCAGTGTACCGCAAAAAAAAAAAAAAAAAAAAAAAAAAGATTACTGCTTATCACAAAAAAACAAATGTCTCACGTTGATGATTTTAGTGCTTTTCTGTGTGTGGGAAGGTGCAAGAGTCTGGGCTTATTGAAATTATCCCTTAGATATACATCTTAAGAAGCACAGAAAACTTCCTGTTTTGATCCAGCCTAAATTCCCCTCAGGGCACACCATTGGGTGTGGGGGCAGCTGCAGTGGCTGGTGGCTTGATCCACGTAGAACTGGAATGTTTGGGCAACATTCCCTGTTGATGAGAGCACCATCTCTGTTCCAAAATTCTCCTCCCTCTATAGAGTGACCCCTTCCCCCCCACCCCATAGCTTTTCTGGGCTCCTCTTAGCATTAACCTTTATTGCTATCTTTAACTGTTTTTATAACCAAGCAAGTCGCTGTACCCTCCTTTTAAAACCCAGGGTTGAGTTCTCTAATCCTCTTGCCTGGGGCAGTCCCAAAGTCTCCAGACTCTGCCCCTTGCATCTATTCCCAATATGCTGCTTCAGATCTGGTTTGTTGAAACATAGATTTCATCCTGGTATCTTCCTTTTCAAAAATTTTCAAAAACTCTGCATTTCCTATTAAATCAAGCCTTATTTTCTTTCCCCTTATTGGCCAAAGTGTGTTAAATCGGTGTGGAAATCTTCATTCTACCAGCCACTTCACATTCCTTAGGTGTCAGTTAGACTGACATTTATGACTTGATTCAGTTATGGCCTTTATTCTACTGCTGCCAATTCTACTGGTCAGCCTTGCTCATTGCCTCCATCCAGAAGCTGAGCCATGCTGGGAAAGCCTAAGAGAGCGAGGCAGCAAGGAGCTTGGGTTCGACTCAGCCCAGACACCTCCCTCAAACGCATTTTCCTCATCAAAATTTGATAATAGAAGTATCTATTATCAAATATTAGTAGGATTGTAAAGAGTGGCTGTGAGTCCTGAAAACAGTGCCCAGAATGTGGCAAACATTTACTGCATAATGAATGCCTGGTTTAGGAGATTGTTGGATCAGTTTTTTTAAGTACAGTACTGTAACAACTCCAGTGAGCTTCAGTTATCTCATTGAAAAGAAGAGAGAAAACTGAAGTGGTACATGGGCTTTAGGACATATTAATTTTATTTATTCAGCCCTCCAAAGCTGATAAAATCTGCCCTTTACCAAAATCTTCCTAAATCTTATGTCTCAAGGCACATTTGAAGGCAGTGTCATGAGGACAAAGAACAAGGCTTTGCCGTTAGACAAACTTGGGTTTGAGGCTCAGCTCAGCCACCTACTCACTCTATGACCCAAGGAAAGTTATTTACAGTTAGTTATGGGGGCAGGTTACCACACATCCTCTTAGCCTGATACCTGGTAGACAGTTAAAAAAAGAATGATTGAATAAATGGAATCCTGACAATGGGCAATGGTCTAAGAAAGATGAATCAGACATAGCACTATCACGTTCTACTTCAATGAATTTGACCCTTTTCAACTTCACTTGCCTCACATAACAGTGTAAGGATCAAAGAAAACAATGCATGATAATAAAGCAGTATGCTGAAATGTATTTGCCTCTCAATAAATGCTAATAATTGTTAGTACATTACTATAACTAATAATTAAATGGAGCAGTTTACATAATGTCCCTAGCAGAGTTGGTGTGTGCTAAACACTCAATAAATGATTTCTGTTAGTCATCATCATCATTTTTCTCATCACTCTACCCTTTTCAAGTCCAAAATCATTCATTTTGATAGAAAAGGTATAGATAATATTTGAAATAGCATTAAACTCAGGTAAGTGGAAATCCAATGACTGATTAGAGACAGGTAATTCTTTTCAGCTATTTCCAAGGCTGGAATTAAATCAGGGGTGGACATATTCAGAATTTTGGCTTTATTTCACCATGTGTGCATGCGTGTGTGTGTGTGTGTGTGTGTGTGTGTGTGTGTGTATGTGCATGGAGGGTATTTCTTAGGCTACTATTAGAGACTAGAGAACATTTTTCCCTCTCCTACTAGGTGGATCTTCTGCCACCTTTTAGAACACAGATGAAGAGCCATGAGAAATGGTTAGACAGCTCACTGGGCATTTCAGAGAGCAATAAAACGAGTTGAAAGCTTCTAAGACCATTGTCCTGAGAGAGGCAGCAATGTGACAAGGACTTTTTTTCAAGATTTTTAGAATTTTCTTGATGTCTAAATAATTCCTCTTTATCCTTATTATTATACCAAATCTTTACACCTCACCTTACCTCTCCCATCCCCTTTCCTTTCTTCCACAGGTATTTTCACCCTCATTCTTATTTTTCCCTCAGAAACTCTTTGCATCTCTGAGAACATCTTTAATTCTTCTTTCTCTACTTATTTTTCACCTCTTCTCTTGCTTTTAATTTATTAATATATAAATTTGCACATTATTTTAAATGTTTTATGCATTGAGGAAGATTTTCATATGCCTCTTTAAAAAAAACCAAGTGAATTCACAATCCTCTCTTACTTTTTACTTCTCTGTGATACGTGAGTTTTTTTCCCTTTTGATTAGCAATTTTCATTTTTGAGAGAATAGAAAATGATATTTTACCCTGAAAACAATGTTTCTCGTTATATGAGGTTGTGTAAGTTTTTAAGTAACTATATGCATTCATATCGCTGTATACCTACTGGATGTGTTCGTAGCTACTTCTTGTGAGCCCCACTAGAGGTCAGAGACTGTCATAGGTGCTGCACTTATCATCTTCAAGTCTGAAAATGACCGTTCAAACACAGGAAGAAACATGAAAAATACTTGCTTTTCAGGTGAGGAAACTGAGGCTTAGAGAGATTATTACTTGGGAAGTACCAGACTGAGAGTTGGCAGAGCTCAGCTGTTTTTACTTTAGCCATTCTGATTGGTGTATAGTGACTGCTCGCTTTGGTTTTAATTTGCATTTCCTTATGACCTGTGATGATGAACATCTTTTTTACATGCTTATTTGCCATCCAAATATCTTCTATGGTGAAAATCTCAGTTTTTCAACCAGTTTTCTAATAGGATTGTTTTAAATGTGACCCTGGATCTTAGAAATGCCTGTTTTGCTCTTTGAAAGAGTGACAACGTTCAAGCACTTCTGTTTTGTAACATACCGCCCCTTCAGAAGGGGGCCAGCCTTCCTTGGTGACAGGAATAGACATAGTGCCGGGTAGAGGGGTAAGGGACTTACATTGTTTCCCTGTTCAGAATGTCTTCCATTCCATAAATTAAAGGGGTATAAGAATTTATGTTTTTCAGAATAGTTTCACAGATGTTATTCTGGGGGTTCCTCACACATGAATCTGAAACTGAAAAAGAGGCAAGTGAAGTGACTTGATGGGAACCACAAGTCAAAAGTCAGTAACAGAAACCTAGGTTCCCAAGCTTTTCTTAAGACTGAGGGGGAAAATACCAACATTCTATATTATTTTTTCCTGTTTATGAATAAGCTGTGAGTCATTATCTTTGGAAGAGAAATGGACCAGAAGCTCTTCAATGGTTCCCTCACAATTTGGAAAGGCAGTTTTCAACCTCAATTACAGACATGACAGCAGTTATAATTCAGAAAAACTCAGATGAATAAACATAGAAATTTTCAATTGTCATTTTTTATAGTTATATCTTTGCCATGTTGCTTCATATACTTTTGTGAAACATTGCTTAAAAGACCAAGTTCAATAACCACTGTTATATATTTTTTATATTATCTGGCATTCTTTTGTTACCTTCCATCAGTGTACCAATTATTATTTTTTCTTTTCCTTTTTAAAAATTGTTATAAAGACACTAATGTTTATCAGTTAGCTAGAGGCATCTTTTATCCCAGAAATGTGGAGACTGATTTTCTCCCCTCCACTGTCTTGAGGATAGATATTACGTCTATTTTACTCTTCTGTCTCCAGTACCTAGAGCAGGGCCTCATTCATAGACTAGGGTTCATTGACAATTGTGAAAGTATTCTAAATCCTTGTTTTCTACAGAACTGATAGATCTGTCAGTTACAAAAAGGAAGATAAGACATAACTAAAAAGAAGTACAGATAATGAAGGATAAATTAATCAGATAAGAAGGGAGAAATAGTTCCAAACATAAATAAGTTTAAAATGTAAATGGATAAAACTCTCCCAGTAGAAGAAAACAATTTGGAAAAACCGAATACAAATATTTGCTGTTCAAGATTGACACAAATAAAAGCATCAGGGAAAGCAGAAAATAGCAGGACAAATACTAACTAAAGAAAGCTGAAGAATCTGTATTAATTTCACTAATTACTTGGATTTTAAAGACTAAAAAAAGGGAAGAATTTTTCAAGTTTTTGCATCTTTTGTTATTCCTTCCACTCCTATCATGTATCCAATGTAATGTCATTTTGATTCATTTCCTTCGTATGTACTCTGGCATTTTCCTCAGTGTTTCAAAAAATTCAGTGCTCCTTTCGTGTTTCTCCTTTACTCTTACAGTAAGATGTTGGGGGGTTATTCCCCAACATCACAGTAAGATGTTGGGGGGTTATTCCCCATACCACACAATTCCTCATCACCAGGTGGGTGTCCTACAATTTAACTCTGTTTTGACAGTGTTACCTGGAGTTAGTGTCAGATCCCATAGGTTAAGAGCTCAGTCCCACAAGACTGTCCCCCCCAACTTCAGTGCCAACTTCAAGTAGTAGGTCCCCAGGTTACCCACAACTTCTGTTTGATTTGGCTACAAATCGGAGGTTCCCATGACTCCTTCCTCCTGGGATTCAATTTTTGTTGCTAGAATAGCTCACAGAACTCAGGGAAACACTTACCTTTACTAGCTTATTAAAGAATATTAAAGGATGTGGATGAACAGCCAGATGAAGGGATACATCAGGGGAGGTCTAGGAAGGTCCCGAGTGCAGGAGCTTCTGTCTCCGTGGAGTTGAGGTGCATCACACTCTGGTATGTGGATGTGTTCATCAACCTGGAAACTTCCTGAGTCCCATACTGTTGGGGTTTTTACAGAGGCTTCACCATATAGGCATGAATAGTAACTCTGTTTCCAGCCCCTCTCCCTTCTCTAGAGAATGGGAGGTGGGGCTGCAAGTTCCAAGTTTTGATAATGGCTTGGTCTTCCTGGTGACCAGCCGCTATCCAGGAGGCGTCCAGGTGCCCACCCAGTTAACTCATTAGAGCAAAGACACTCCCATCACCCAGGAAGTTCCAAGGGATTTAGGAGCTCTGTGTCAAGAACCAGGGTCAAAGACCAAATGTTAGAACAAAAGATGTTCCTAGTGCTTTTACCACTTCGGTATTTTCAAGAGTTTCATGAGCTCTGTGCAGGGAACTGGGGTCAAAGACTAAATATTAGTACAAAAGTTTTCTTAGCACCTCTATTTACAAGGGTTTCAGAAGTCCTATTTCAGGAACTGGGGGCAGACACCTGAAATATCCTATTTGGTTCTCTGTAGGCCATTTCAATCTAAGTTTTTTCTTAAATTTTAAAAATTCTTTAGCTTCACTCTTTGTTTACATATTTCTTACAACCCATTTTAATGTTTGTCTCTTTTCAGGACTTCTATTATCTGGACGATGGCACTTCAGCCTGTGTCTTGCATATATCTTAACTTTCCTTTTATATTTCATGTGACTTTGTCTTTTCTTATCCATTGGCATTTGCTCAATCTAGTCTTTGAGTTTTGTTAAGTTTTTCCTCTGCTATATCCATTCAGTTAGTCATCCCATTTAATATATTATTTATTCTAATGTTTCTCATATCAAATATTGCTACTATATTTCCTTAGATTTTAGTGTGTTTATCAGGTCAATATAAAATTTTAAATTAATTTATTCGAATATGTCTGCTTATAGAATCTGTCATCCAGTATGTTATTATTTTGGCCTATTAGGTAATACTCCTTTATGTGTATGCATGACCTTGTCAAGGGATGTCTGTGTGGGGGGCCAAACCCCATTATATGACAGCCCCAAAGTATGCACAAGGGTGGATTGGGATTTGTAAGATGAACTTTACGACAGAGACCCCAGGCCTCAGAAAACTACCAATTACCCCTCACCCAGCCAAACAATTCAGACCTCGTCTTTTCCTCCTTTGGGCGGAGACCATAGAATTGTAATTCACTTGCCCATCTGGTTTCACTTTGGTTTAGGGTGGGAAAAATGCCTTGTTAGTTAGTCCCCATCAGTTTTTCTCAGTTATGATGACTGAAGACACCTGGGCCAAGGTCCACGTTGCTTCAGGTGTGGTCAACACAGATGTCTCAGTCAGAGATGAGACGCAGCAAAAGCTGAACTCCTACAATTCACTCTTCATTTTACCCTTCCATCACTAATTTGGTCTGTCTTCTTCCCCAAGCCCAAAGCACCATCCACACAACTCAATTCAGTCTCAGGCTTTCTCACAGCTATCAGGGGCATTTTGCTACCTTTACTGCTCTACTTTCTGAGGAAAGGATGCAACCATGGTTTTGGTTCTGTGCCTTGGTAGGACTGCCTTGACCACATTTTTTCCTACAATTTGTGGTCTTGATTTTCAAAAATCTGTACTTCCTGTTTTGGCCATGCAGAAGTTATGTGTCAGGCTGGCCCTCCCACCATAAATAACTATGTAATTGAACAAAATATATGAAATGATTGTTTTTGGATGTTGGGCAGGAGGAAGCATGGAACCATGTTCTTGGAGAGCAGGAAAGCTCATAAGGTGAGCTTCGTCATCACCTGGCTTTCTGCCTAGATGTGCTCTCCAGTCCAGGTGCAAGAAGATGGAGCCCAGACAGAGCATGTTGGCCTCACTGAGCTGAGGCGATGGAGATCAGAGTTCTGCAATGCTGACATGGCTAGAGATGCAGGACGAATATCAGAGAAGAGGGAACTGTGCAGAAGAAAAGATTCAGAAATCTGACCAAAATAATAAGCTGTGAGGCAGTGCTCACAAGACCTGACAGGGAACAATTACTGGGAAGCTCTGTGTTGAATGGCAGCTTTGGAAATTGTACAAAGCTCAGAGACATTAGAATTCAGACCAGCCAAAGTAGAGAGACACTAAGCATTTATTTGAAACTCAAGGAAGCCAATGCTTTAGAAATAGGGCTAGTCTAACCCAAAAGTAAGAAGTCTGAGTTCTAGAGCTACTCAAAAAAGATTAAAAACAAGCTTCAAACGAAACAAGCTGAATTAACTAATTACTGGAACAAAATGCAATGTACTTGAAAAAAGACAATATCTAGACATTAATAGCATTGCATCCAGTGTCCATAATACAATTAAAAATTATTAGATATGCAAAGAAGCAGGAAAGTGTGGCAGTAATCAAGAGAAAATTCAGTCTTCACAGAAAAGACTCAGAAAGAATAGTAATGGTGGACATAACAGACAAGGACATTAAAAGACTATTATAAATATTATTAAGGTTTAAAGGGAAACAGGAAGATAATGAAAGAAGAGATGGGGAATCTCAGTAGAGACTGAAAACTATGAAAAGAATCAAAATTCTAGACCTCAAAAAGGCAATATCTAAAATTTAAAAATAATATATGGACTTAACAGGAAATTTAATATTGCATGTATTGCAGAAGAAAAGATCAGTGAACTTTCTATCTTCAGTAGAAACTATCTAAGCTGAACTACTGAAGGAAAAGGGCTAAAAGAATGATCAGAGCCTGAGTGACCTCTGAGACAATGTCAAGTGGTCAAGTGATCTCAAGTGTGTGTAATAGCAGCCCCAGAAGGAGAGGAATTGGGGGAAGATGTATAGAGAAATAACGACTGAATATTTTCCAAGTTTAACTGAAAAATACAAATCCTCAGGACAAAGAAATGTAACTAACCCTAGGCAGAAAATTCATACCTAGGAAAATAATAATTAAATTGCTGAAACAAAAAAAGATAAAGAAAAACATTTTTAAGCAACCAGAGGGAAAAGTGACATATTACAGAGGAGAATGTTGATCAAAATAGTCTGAATTCACATCTGAAATAATGCAAACTAAAAATAACAGTGGAATAACATCTTTAAAGGAGAGAGAGAGAGAGAGAGAGACTGATCTAGTAAAAAATTATATAACCAAGGGAAATATCCTTCAAAATGTATGTTAAAAAATATATGATTGGGAGACTTCCCTGGTGGCACAGTGGTTAAGACTCTGTGCTCCCAAGGCAGGGGGCCCTGGTTCAATCCCTGGTCAGGGAAATAGATCCCACATGCGTGCCACAACTAAGAGTTCACATGCCACAACTAAGGAGCCAGAGAGCCACAAGTAAGGAGCCCACCTCCCACAACTAAGACCCTGTGCAACCAAATAAATAAATATTTTAAAAATATATATACATGATTAATGAGTGAGAGAATTCATCACCAGCAGAGGTGTGCTACAAGAAAAATTAAAAACCTTTCTTCAGGCTGAAGGACAATTATACCAAATGGAAACTTGGGTCTACTGGATTGAGGAGCTCAGATAAATGGAAATATGTAAGTAAATTTAAAGCACTTTTTCTCATTTCTTAATTTCTTCAAAAGACAATTAGCCATTTAAAGCAAAAGTAATAACAATGTGTAGTCAAGTTTATATGTGGAAAGAACATTCAACAATAATAGCACAAAGGAGAGGAGAGAGGAATTGAAAGTAGATACTCTTGTAAGTTTCTTATATGATAGGTAAATAATATAATATTAAATTATCATAGACGTTGATAAATTAAAAGATGCATATCGGGCTTCCCTGGTGGTGCAGTGGTTGAAAATCTGCCTGCTAATGCAGGGGACACAGGTTCGAGCCCTGGTCTGGGAAGATCCCACTTGCCGCGGAGCAACTAGGCCCGTGAGCCACAACTACTGAGCCTGCGCGTCTGGAGCCTGTGCTCCGCAACAAGAGAGGCCACGACAGTGAGAGGCCTGCGCACCGCGATGAAGAGTGGCCCCCGCTTGCCACAACTAGAGAAAGCCCTTGCACAGAAACGAAGACCCAACACAGCCAAAAATAAAAATAAATTAATTAAAAGAAGGCTCAACATTAAAAAAAAAAAAGATGCATATTGTAAACTATAGAGCCACCATTAAAAATAACACAAAGAAGTATAGCTTAAAACAAATAAAGGAGATACAACAGAATACTAAAACACATTTTAGTTGATCCAAAAGACAGAAAAGAAAAATACAAGGAAAAAAGGACAGATGCAACAAATAGAAAACAAATTGCAAGACGGAAGGCAAGCAGAAACATATCAATAATCACCTCAAATATAAATGTACCAAATACTCCAATTAATAACCCAATATATCAATTTTTTGATTGCAGTATTAGTGCTCTTGATTATTTTGAAATCATGACAGTAGAATTATGCGATGAATGTGACAAATAAGATGTGTGCAAGAAATAAGGTATTTTTATTTTGTTAGCATTTTCTTGCTAGTTGTCCCAAATGAGTGTTTAAAAGGGGAAGGCTGATGTAAAAATGTGCCAATTATCAGTGTATTATTATTCATTCCCCAAATAGATTTTGAATCTCTCAACTCAAGCAATTTCAAATTGAAAATATATAATTACTACTTTCAAGTCGGTCCAGATTGGGCTTTTAGCTCTCGCTCTGCAGATGACTCAGACTATTCATCAGGTGGTGACAGAAAAGCAGGAGCTGGGCCTGGTCTGGTGTTGGGCGAGGAGGAAGCGGGCAGAACAGGGCACCAGCATCTGGGAGTGCTCATCATGGGTTACACTGCTCACACCTGGCTGGGTGAGTTAGACGTTACAGCCAGATCATCAAACATTTCTCCTAAAAGTACAGTCCATTAGAATCCATGCTCTCAAATTAAGAAATAAATTATAGCTTTGAGAATTTGCATCAAATCTTAAATCATGAAACCCCTTCACTTTACTTAACTGTGTCTTTTAATATTAAATAAAAATTATTTTTCTTTCCCTTGTGCTACCAATGTAAAAGCTAGAAATAAAGGAACACTGATGCACAGAGATGTTCTCCTCAAGTTATTACTCCTGGTGGGAGTGCCCAAAGGTTCCTGCCATTCCTTTGCTCTTCGCTGCAAATTGTGTTTGTGTGTGTTTAGTATATGAAGACAGAGACAGAAAGAGAGAGAAGTAGTATACCATCAATTAGGAAAATCATAACAAGGAAGAAAATTATTCCTCCCTTGCCACCTAGAACAACAGTTTTAGTGTTTCAGTTTAGTATTTGTGCACATTCTGTGGTGTGTTACACAGGTTCTAGGCCAACCAAAACCCATGCTTGTGTCAGACACTGTTGTTCTGGGTGCAGTGAAGAGATGTGAATAAGGGTGATCTTAGCTTCCAAGGTTCCCAAAGGAGAAATGTGTGTAAGCAGAGCAAAAATTATAGAGTGGCAGGGATAGGACAGCATGGCCAGGTGTGTGGGAGGAAGTGTCGGCTCTGAGAAGTGAAGCTTCCCTGGAGTCCATGGAGTTGTCACTGGGAAGTCCTGGAAGATTCTTTAGTCCTCAGCATGGTGACTTCCTTGACTGTAGAGTTTCCCTGGGGATCATCAGGGCTGGGTTCTCCACTGAGCCTCACCCTCACTCTGCTTTCCTCCTTTGAAACCTGTAGCTCAGAGCCATGACATTTCTGAGACTTAGATTATTTATACCTAAGTTATTATCCTGCACTTCTGCATGTTGAACTCCTCTCTGACACCCTCCTTACTACTTTCCCAGAATCCACTCTATCCTTCCCCAAATATAATTCACTCTATCCTGCCCTGAGATTCAGCAGGACAGGCAGACCCGGACATTGATCTCTTGCAATATCACTTCATCTAGTAAATGCATGCAGCACATGTGCACCTGCAGCCTCAGACCTCTATGAGCCAGAAATGTTCCTTGAATCCTTTTCACCAAGTATGACTGCAAGCCCCATTACCCAGTTTAATTCCAGTCATACTGACCCAGAATCTTCCTTCCCCTCCAGGGATCCAAGGATTCCCATGGTATTCAGACCTCAGAACAGGGCCTGCAGTGCCAAGACAGCCTTAACAGTCCAAGTTTCTGCACCTGGAAGGCACAGGCTGGTTGCTGTTGGGCAAACTGTGGTCTCAGAATTAGCTGGTGAGTCTAAGAACCCTGGGCAAACTGTCCAGCCGCCCTGAGTGCACCACGCAGATGAGGGTTCCCTCAGGCTGCCAGCAGCAATTTGTACTCTGTCATCATCAGCGTGGCCTGAATTCCACTCATCCATCTGTGAATGCACCTAAAGGAATGCTCCTTCTGCTTGCAAGCCTCACTCTGGGACTAGGAGAGCAACACCCCATCAAACAGTTGGCCTCATCTCTTGTGACAGAGGCGTATAACACTCTGTTCTGAAAGTCTATAATCATTTGCTAGCTCTAAAATTGAAATGTCAGGGCTTTCTTCTTGTTGCATTTTAACTACCTACTTCGTTTGTAAATGTTCTGGATGTGATCCTCTTCATTGATGTAGGGAAATGGGTTTGCAGTTAGGGTCCCATTAGCAGTTCAGCAGGGAGTTGGCTGCTTTGGCAGTTCTGAGAAGATAACCCACACACATGCCCATTAGTCTGCTCCTTTGGTTAACAATTCCAAGCCATCTGGATGCAGATTGGTGTGGTTTTATGAGGGAGAAGGAGGGAGAATGGAGGGGGAGGGGTAAGAGGAAGGGGACGGGCAGGGAGGAACCTAGTGGGGAGATTCTGAATAGCATTTCTTGCTCCAAATACTTTATCTTTTACTAATAGTTAATTATAAATATGTATATTTAGGTGACATTTTCCTCATGATAATATTTGTAGGAAAATTTATTTATGAAACATACAAAACCAGAGAGACTAGTACATTGTTACCCTGTATGCTCATAATCTGATTCAATAATTATCAAGATTTCCCCACACTTTTTATTTTTGATGTTGAAATAATTTAATTCAAACCTAGGCCTCTCATCATTTTGCCCCTACATACCCGAGAATACTTTGCTAAAACATATGGACTTTTTTAAAACCGAACAATACTGTTATACTGCCAACAAAATCCCCATTGCTTCCCTGGCATCCTGTAATCTGCAGACCACAGCCAGTCATATTCGTGTGGCTGCCTTATTAGAGCAACATCGGGCCATCCATGCCACACTTGGTCGCATCCACGTGTCTGATGAGTGTCCTTCCTTCTCCAGCAGAACATCCATCTGCTTGCTTTTCCATGCATTGATGTGTTGAAGACATTTGGCTGCTTTCTTTCTTCTGGAGCTATTTACCCTACTACCCACATTTCCTGCATTTCATATGTTGTATCGCATCAGGCACTGTTTCTTCCACTTTAATAGAGTCCATCAGTACAAAACCACTGTCCTTCATCAATTAACGGCTATTTGGTTACCCAGGCACACTACTGTACAGGAAAAGGAGGATGAATGCTGAAGTCTTTCCTTTTAATTGCCAGTTGGCAGAGTGGGCAGTGCTCTATGCATCCCCAGTGCTGACCAGTGACTGTTCCCTCCCCCGCTCCCCTTTCCCTCCCCTCCCATCTCCTCCCCTCCACTCCCTTCCCTCACTCTCACACACACTTTATTGAATATCATTATAGGCTCATACATCCTTATATATTCAGTACATTTTTAAAATTGAAGTATAGTTGATTTACAGTGTTTCAGGTGTACAGCAAAGTGATTCAGTTATACATAAATATATACATATATATTCTTTTTCAGATTCTTTTTCATTATAGGTTATTACAAGATATTCAATATAGTTCCCGGTGCTATATAGTAGGTAGTAGGTTCTTGTTGTTTGCCTATTTTATATATAGTAGTGTGTGTATGTTAATCCCAAACTCCTAATTTATGCTCCCCATATCCCCTTTGGTGACCATAAATTTGTTTTCTATGTCTGTGAGTCTATTTCTGTTTTGTTTTCTAAAAAAAGTTCATTTGTATCATTTTTTTAGATTCCACATATGAGTAATCTCTGTCTGACTTACTTTGCTTAGTATGATAATCTCTAGGTCCATCTGCAAATGGTTGCTGCAAATAGCAATTTCATTCTTTTTTTATGGCTGATTAGTATTCCATTGTATATATGTAGGACATCTTCTTTATCCATTCATATGTTGATGAACATTTAGGTTGATTCCATGTCTTGGCTATTGTAAATAATGCTGCTGTGAGCACTGGGGTGCATGTATCTTTTATAGTAGTTACTTTTCTGAGTCTCACATTTTCCTGTCTTTGTTGAATGGAAGCCCCTGAAAATTGGCTTCTGTGACTTTTGACATGACCCTCCTCAGGTGTCACACGATGTCCCAGGATCTCTTTGTATATTTCTTTCCCAAACCCTGTAATTAGTCATTCTTCTACGGGGCTCTGTCCCCACTAAGTGGGGAATGGCGTTTAGAAAATACCATCTGGCACCTAGGGGCATTGCTATCAGGTTGTCACAGTTTCTAGAACCATCCATCATTCAGAGCTAGGAAGTAACATAGTGTTTAAAGAAAGCGATCAGAACCAAGGACCAGCCCCATGTTTGCTGGCCTTCCATCGGGCCTGCCCCTGGGAATGGTGGGTTTCATTGTCCCTACTTCTCGCTGGGATCTGCTTCTCTACACGCCCCCACCCCAGGGGGACTTTCTGTCTCTGCTGCCCAGGGCTTCTGCCCTGCTCGGGGCACATTCTGCTTCTACAGCTTCCTCAGTGTTTGTGACCAGCACGACCTCCCTGGTGGTCTGTGACCCTCAATCCCTCTGCCAGCTGCACTTTATGCACACACCTGCAGCTTAGGGCCTGCAAGGACTTCTCCCAGTTTTGCCGTAATTTGTCGACCCATTGCCCTGGTTTCTACCTGGGGCCAGATCCTCTTTGGCGCTCAGGGCTATTCCCTGACACCTGTTTGTTTGTTTGTTTGTCTATTTTAAAGATATCGTCCAGGGGTTTTTCATATGTTATCCTCATCCTCATCCTCAATGATCTGTTTGGCTTGCATTGAGGATCTGGGGAAATTCAGAAACTATGCAGCCATCCTGATTCCACTGCCCAATAATGTTTTAAATTAGAATTAGTTTATGATTAGACGTTACCTAGACAGATGCCTCTCATGGAGACATTTATAGGTGGAGATGATAAATGCCAGAAAGCATGACAGACGGGCCCTTGGTGGGTCAGACATCCTTCAGGATCATTCTAAAGAAAGGAAGCCTTTATTTTCTTTTTCTCACAACGCATTCTGACCTTTGTGCTAAGAATAATTCAGTTGTTGCTTCAAACATTTCCAGTTCACCTCTAAATGCTGGTTACAAGGAAAGAAGGAGCCTTGATGTCCCTTCCTCTAAGCACACCTGCGAATCGCCTCCGCAGAATGGCCTGGGGCAAGTCATGTACCATAAAAAGCCTAAGCGAGTCAGTTCTTAGCAACCTTGTATTAAAAAAAGGAGCATAAAGCTGGTATTGGGAAATTTCTTCTGGCCTACATAAAAAGGTATGCTGAAAAAATAACAAACAAGCAAAATATACTTTCTGCAGCTCCAGTTTGACTGCTGGGGAAAATTAAACCTTTTCCTTTTTTTTTTTTAACTTTAAGAAATCAACACAGCCTTCAGCATGCTAATATGCATACATATAATAGTGAATTTCTTAAAGAAAGAGCCAACAGTCATCATTTCCCAAGCTTACGTGACTGCCCAGCCCATTTATTCCTATATTCTAACAGTTCAGTTCCATCTTGTTTGAAACCTGTGCTCTCAAGGGACACAGCTATAGAATGGGTGCTATAGGGGCTATAGTGCTTACTAGTGCCAAAAAACTACTGTGAGCTTAGGAAAGGTAATAATATTCACTCTTTAACCACTCATTCATGAACCAGTGTTTACAGAATAGCTTCGTGTTATTCTAGGTCATGATAGTTATGCCAGAGGACCTACACTTACCTTGCTGCTCTCAAGGAGAGAAGGGGGTTAATAAATCGTTCTAACAAGAGGTCTCGAGTACAGCAGTTGTCGAGCATGAGGAGCTGTAAGTAAAGGAGCAAGTGGTCTCTGTCCTAAGAATAGTTCAGTTGTTACTTTAAGCATTTCTAGTGTTAAGAGATAAACTGAAGCATGTTAAAATTTTTCAAGAGTTTATCTGAGCAACATCAATTTGAGTTGGGCAGCACCAAACCAGAAGTGGTTAGGAGCACTCTACCAAACAGGAGCTGGGGGTAAGGCTTTTATAGAGCAGACAGGGAAGCAAAGCAAGAAAATTATTTGATTGGCTACAGCTTAAGCAGTTTTCTTACTTGGGAAAGCCTAGTTGGCTGTGTATGATGGGTTGTTCTTAAATTTCATTTTCTGGGATACCAGTGCATTCACAGGAATTGACTTTGGTTTAGGTTTTGGTTTGCTTATGCAGGTAGCTACCAAGGCATTAGAGCAACTTTGATCTAATGGCCTCCTTGTTTAACTATTTTAACACTAGTGACTGACTCTGCCCTGAAAAGTCAGGAAGGCTTCTCAGAAGAGGATTCAAGTCTGGGAACTTGCAAGGTGGAGGGTTGAAGGAGTTAGAAATTTCCAGACTGGTTGTATTAAGTTACCATTGTGTGCTTTTCTACTGAAAGGAGAGCTTGGAAAATGCTGGAGATGAGATGCTGAACTCAATGCCTGATTATAAAGAAAGTAGCAAAAAGCATCAGTGACAGTGCCCAAGTTATGACTCTCTGATTAATGGGGAAAGAGTTGGTGGTTTGGCTTGTGTATGTCACACCTACCTGGGTGTGTTTCGTATCTGTGGTTTAGTAACAGGGGAATGCTCCTGAACTGCTCCAACATGCATTTCAATCTCTTAAAAACTTTGCAGGGCTGCCCAGAGTACTACCTTAAACAAACCAGCTTCTCACAGATGTTCCAAGTGTTGATGAGTGTTATTGACTTGTTTAATACTTGCTCGTGGTAAAAAACCAAAACTCACACAAGCCTAAAAGTCAGAAATTGTGAAATTCCTTTTCAGAACTTCAAATCAATGCCAAAATCAGACATATGACTTACTTTTAAATGAAAATAATAACATCAATGAAGGGTCATGATTTACCATTTTAAAACATGTCCAATTTAGCAATCTAGTGATGCAGTATTGTCAGCCCTCCAAGAGTGTGTTGCAAAACAATGCCCCGTGCATTGTCCCATGTCCCATGCAATGCAATATACAGTGTCACTGTGCATTCATCTTATGTGTCCAAGATAACAGTGCATTAGCTATATTTAAAACAAGGAGCATTGTACATTTTCCATTTTTGTTGATAACAGAGCCTCCAGTTTTGTAATTACTTACTTTCAGTCTATAACTTCTTTGTTTAACAGATTCCTTTGATTTGGGGGATGAAATTCTGATGGCTTTATGCTTAGTCTAACTCCACAAAATTTATCATTTTTCCCTGTGCTATAGCATGAAAACTTTAATCAGGAACTACCCAAGTGAGCAGTTTCCAGTTTCAAAATGTTTAGTATTCATCCATTCCTATACAAAGAAACAGAACACCCTAGGGTTCTACTGTCCTGTCAGTAGAACTAAATTTCTGAAGACTTTGAGTGTTCAGAAGTTTAGTTTGATTCCCTACTTCTTGTCATCTTTTATTTATTTTTTAATGGTATGAATTTCAAATGCATAGTAATTGGAGGCCAGAAGAAGCACTGGGTGTTTGGAAAAAGAAACAGTGATCTGAAGTGAGGAAGGGGAGAATCACCTCTTCAACATTGTATGCCTTAAGACAGCGCCTCTGTCTTTCCTCCCTGTTAACAAATTGTTCTCCTGATTCACAGTAAGTTCATCACCTCTTAGATATGACTGAAGGCGGCTCCGAGGAGTCCGAGCAGTTCTTTCTTTTAGTGCATTGTGCATGCTGGTCATTTGTGTAGAATGCAGACTCCCCAGTGAACATTCGTGAATCCTCAGCCTTCCCCAGGAAACACTGGGATCAAGGCACTTGTTTTCCATATCACAGCACTCACGAAGGTGTTGGTTAGCACCTTGGGCAATAGAGATAAATCGGGCATGTCCACCATGAACACACACTGTTTCTGAAGAACCTATTAGCGTTAAGTACGTAAAGGCTTGAGAACCATTGGTTGAGAAGATGGAATAGATTTATATCCTTCAACAGCAACTGTGAATAGATGGGCGAATGGCTTGAGTGAAAGGAAAAAAAATGACACTGTACAAGAGAACAACCATAAAATTCTTCCAGATCACTTATTTTCAGTCGCTTTTTGGTGGTGTGTTTCCATCCACAAGTGTCTCAGTGCCTCCCTGGTGGTGCAGTAGACATTTCTTGTTCTCGTAGCCTACATTCACCTTCCGTGGTTCACCATCACCCCACTCCCCTGAGCCAGCCTCTGTTCCTCTCATACCCCCTCACACTTCCTGCAGAGCTGCAACCATGACATTACTTACACCGTTAACTTTACTCCAGCTTGGATCCCTTTTCTAAAGTCTATACACCATGTATGAGTGTGTGAGTGTGTGTGTGTATGTGTGTGTGTGTGTGTGTGTGTGTGTGTGTGCAGCTAAGGTCATTTCCAGGGATAATTGAAAAACACCACAACCACCAGCATTGTTTTCTTTTATTGTTCTTTTATTTCTCCTTGGTCCTTTCTGGCCACAAATCAACTGGCAAATGCTCTTACTATTCACCTCTTGTCGCTGTTAGCACTCCTGATGGCCACTGAAAATTGCCTATCTTGTACCTACTTAGGGCTCAAGACTTGGACTAATCAACCTAATACACAAAGTTGTTTTGGCTTAGTATTTTAGGGTTTGTTTTAGTCTGTTCTAACAAAATACTGTAGACTGGGTGGCTTAAACAACAGAAATTTATTTCTCACAGTTTTGGAGCCTAAGAATCTGAGATCCATCTGGTGTCTGGTAAGAACCTGCTTCCTGGCTTGCAGATGGCACATCCTCTGTGTACATGGTGGACACTAATAATATAAGGACACTAATATTATCTCACCAAGGCCCTACCTATGACCTCATTTAGCCTTAATTACTTCTATAATGTCCTAATCTCCAAATGTGGTCACAATGGGGGTTAGGGCTTCAACATATGAATTTGGAGGGACACAATTCAGTCCATAGCAGGGTTGGAAATTCCTCTCTTGCTTCAGGTGTTGCTTTCAGCTGCTAGATTGTACTGACTCCACTTACAAGAGCCCCAGTTTCAAACTTCATGACATGGAGCATTGCAATAAGGGTCTAAGGAACTGAAGGTCCAGAATTAAATAAATATCTCACCATCAAATCTACCTGTCTCCCAGCATTTCAGGGTGGAGAATTGCAAGCAGGCACCTGGCAAGAGGATGTTTTGTTAAGAGCAGCCTCTGTGCCATGCCCCAGGGTAAGGGCCACTGAGAGCCACCCACACAACATGGGCAATTTGGAGGGCATTGTCAGTAGGGAATCTCAAGTCAGCACACTGGTGCTGCCCCATGTCAGACGCTCAGAGTTCTTCATTCTACACTTTATCCATCAGGGAGGGAAAAACAGAAGGCAGGCCTCTTGAGCACACACACCCTTGTTTACTGGAAGTCTTATCTAGACTCTCATTTTAGGCCAGATTTCTGTAACAGGTGTATCCTAACACAAATACCTGGGGATGCAACAATGAGGGAAGCTGTGTTACAGATGTGTGGCCACTCACAGCATCCACTGAAAGGATCAGGCCGAGATTGGGGCTAGAAACACAGATTCCACGATTTCTGTCTGAGTGAATTTCTAATTCTCTCGGTTCTATGCTGATGCACTGTCATGTGTACACCATCTGACCACACATGTGCATCCTCACCACATCATTCCGGAGGCAGTTTTCCCTTTTCTCTGTTACGTGATGCACCAATGACAAATGATTATTCATTCACTTATACATACACGTTGAGCATCATAATCATGTAAGCACTCCTCGAAGTGCTGGGTAAGCAGTAGTAAACCAAAGACCTCAGCACTCAAAAGTGATGAGCTCTGGTCATATTCAGATCCTAAGGTCCCAGTTAAGATATTTCTTCAATTTTTTCCTACCAAACTATACGAGATACTTAGCAGTCTTATTCATCCAGTTCTGCACACGAGAAAGCACAGTGAATCCCCCAATCTACCAAATGCCATTGTAACATAGCATTTCCACTGTGACATGACGTTGAATGTAATTGAAAAATATATGGGACTCCTACTGAGTGTTAGTAGGAAGTAGAAAGCAACAAAATTGAGTGTAGACACAAACATTAGAATAACACAGAGAAGCCAGTAAAAATGCAGATTTTGAGGCACCTTGCACAGCAGCTCTGGGGATGGTCCCTCACTACATGTACTTTCTACAGATTATCTTGCTGGTTTTTGGACTGCAAGCTCTATGCTGGAATACAGACTGGAGCCTGTAAAGCAGGGGTGGCTGGAACCTATGCAATTCACTCCCACAAACTAGTCTTAATAGGCTTATTATTCAAATGTGTATTTATTCAAAATTACAGATTATAAAATGCCATGGACTGGAGAAGTTATTCTCAAATATTCAAGACTTTGAGTAGTCAAATCCATGAATAGTACACATTTTACTGGGCAACAATATTGTTTTTCATAAATGATATTTAAGAGGATGTGCTTAGGAATCAAAGAGACTGTGCTCTGAATCTGGAGTCACCACATAAGAGCTGCGTGACCTGGTACCTGGAGACCCCTGGGCTTCCACTCCACAATGGAGGTAATGTTTCCCACTTCCCAGTGTGATCCTGAGAGTTGGAAGAGTTGATGTGAGGAGGGCACCTAGCTGAGAGGCTGGGATAGAGAAAGACCTTCCCACACAGATGCCAGCCAAAGACATTTGTGCTGAAGTCGAGGGACCCCACTGAACATCCAGCTGTGCATGTGGATTTGCAACTGCTGGGCATCAGAGTGGTCCTGCTGGGAGGCCAGGTGGTGTGCATGCTCACCAGCCTCATTAACAGGATGCCCATTTGACAGAAATGAGCCACTGCTGGTTCAGGCAGCTGATGGGCAGATGATGCTTACAGGAAACCTACGAAAAACATCCTCTGATAACCAAGGATGCAGTCTTAGGGTGAGGTCAAGTTAAATAGAGCAAAAACAAGAAAAACTTGTGCTTTTATGATTTATTTTTAATTTTCAATGAGGAATGATCAGTTCATCTTAGAAGAGCCTTAGGTGGTTGGTTTCTTTAAATCCTTGATTTCTACTTTGTGAAATATTATTTTATAGATGACAAGGGTTTGCTTTTTCTTTTCCAGCTTTTTTCTACTGATGAGCCATGAAATGATCAGCTGGAGTTTTAAATGGATGACAAACCTGCTTCACTTTCTTTCTAATAGTATCTGATCATGTTGCCGTATTTCTGAATGATAAGGTGTAAATAAACTATCTTATTTTCCCCCTGGGGCCATAAGAAAACTAGAAAGAAGAAAAACACCCAAAACATTAGGCTGGACTTTGCACCCCTCTTTTAGCTCCTGGCTGTGAGATGGTGAGAGTGAGAACCTAGTGAGGAAGCAGGTGCCCAGGCTGCACCTTTAAGGAGAGGGGAGAGGCTGGTACAAAGCCAGCACTCTAGATCCCAGCTCCCTGATTTTATCCAACACACTGCACATTTAAGTAACAGAAGTGTTGTTTTGAAGGGGGTCAAGAGGTGACTGAAATGGCTCTGGGCCTTGAAAAACTGTCAAAGTATGTTTTGGGTTTTTTTTCCAGTTTTATTGAGACACAATTCACATATAAATTGTATCAGTTTTAGGTGTACAGCATGATGATTTGATATATGTATATATTGCAAAATAGTCACTGCAATAAGTTTATTTAACATCTAACATCACCTCATATGGTTACAATGTTTTTTCTTATGACGAGAACTTTTAAGATCTACTCTCTTACAAACGTTCAAATATACAATCCAGATTGTTAATTGTTAATGTCAAATCATGCTATACGTTACACCCTCATCTCTTATTGATTTTATAACTGGAAATTTGTCTCTTTTGACCACCATCACCCATTTTCCCCACTCCTCCACCCCCACCTCTGGCAACCCCAAGCTCTTCTCTGTATCTATGAGTTTGGCTCTTTCAGATTCCACATATAAGTGAGATCATGCAGTACATTTCTCTGTCTGACTTAATCTCACTTAACATAATGCCCTTAGGGTTCATACATGTTGTTGCAAATGGCAGGATGTCCTTCTTCTTTATTTTATTTCTTTCACATATATACCCAGGAATGGAATTGCTGGATAATATGATAGCTCTATTTTTAATGTTTTTAAGGAATCTCTGTACTGTTCTCCATAGTGGCTGTGCCAATTTACATTCCCACCAACAGTGCAAGAGGGTTCCCTTTTCTCCTTAAAAAACTGTTGAAATATGTTTTATTTGACTATTGAAACATGCATTATTTTCTTATTTGGTTTACTTAAAAAAACAAATGTTTGCTTTCCAAAAGCAATGCATGAACATATGCTCCCAACTGAAAAATAAGTGTATAGATTAGAGAAGTATATTATGCAGAAAGGAATTACCTGACCAGTCACCACATAATCCTGCTATTGTTCCTAGGGGCAAGCTCAGTTAATAATTTGAAGATGTATCAATCAGATGACTTTAATGCATGTTAAATATATGTATTTTATATGTACATATACACACCTATTACTCTACAATGTTCTCTGAGGGATTTTCCTCTGTGTGGTTATTCACTCACCTCACTGTTTATTAATCACTTACTTTATGCCATCTGCTTTGCTGGTCACTAAACATACAGATATGGTTCTTGCTCTCAGGGAGCTTATATCCCAGTATAAGAAACAGAATTTTTTTCCAAAAGGAAACACCAAACACAAGTAATGGAAAGCATCATATAAAATTGGTGTTAATTAATTTTGAAATGTGAGTAAAATTCTTCAGTGAAACCATCTGGGTCTGAAGATTTATTTGGTGGGAGTTTTTAAATTACAAATATAAGTTATTAAATGGTAATAAGACTATTCAGGTTCTCTGTTTGATCTAAGATGAATTTTGACAGGTTGTAGATTTTGAGGAATTTGTCCATTTTTTCTTAATTACCAAATTTGAGTGTAATGTTGTTCATAATCTCCACTGTATATTCTTAAGGGCTGCAAGGTCTGTAGGAATATCTTCTGTCTCACTACTGATATTGGTGATTTGTGTCTTTTCTCTACTTTTCTTTGTCTTTCTTGTTAGAGGTTTATCACTTTTATTGACTTGAAGACTGGCTTTTTGTTTCTTTTGTTTTTCTCTATTGTTTTGCTATTTTAAATTCCATTAATTTCTGCTCTTATCTTTATTATTTCATTCCTTTAGCTTGCTTTGGGTTTATTTTGTTCTTTTACTCCAAGTCTTTTGAGCTAGTAATTTAGATTACTGAACTGTGATCTTTACTCTTTTCTAATGTAAGCATTCAGTGCTATAAATTTCCCTTTCAGCATTGCTTTAGCTGCATTCCACATATTTTAATATGTTGTATTTTCATTTTCATTCAGTTCTATGCATTTAAATTTTTTTCTTTGACATATAAACTTCACCCATAGATTATTGAGAAGTATGTTATTTAATTTCCACATGATTGGAGATTTTCCTGTTGTATTTCTCTTTTTTATTTCAATTTTTATTTCATTGTTGTCAGAGAACAAACTCTGGATGTTTCCAATTACTCTCAATTTCTTGAAGTTTACTCTGTGGCCTAGGATATGGTCTATCCTAGTAAATGCTTCACAGCTGTTGGATTAAAAAATGTGTATTCTTCTGTTTTAAGGTGGAGTTTTCTATTTATGAGAATTAGGTTCTGTTTGCAGATTGATTTGTTCAGTTCATCTATGTCCTTGCTGATTTTATGTCTAATAGTACAATCAATGGCTTGAGTGAGGTTTTAAGTCCCCAGGGATAGCTGTGAATTTTGTGTATTTCTCCTTCAGATGTATCAGTTTTTGCTTCATGTATTTTGATGCTCATAGCATATTTCTGTTTGGTTCATATATATTTGATGTTCATAACATATTGCACATAACATATTGTTATGTGTTCTTGATGAGATGCTCTTTTTATCATTATGTAATGTCTCTTTGTGTCACTAGTAATTTTCTTTTCTCTGAAGTCTGCTTCATGAGGTATTGGGTTAGCCAAAAGGTTCATTTGGGTTTTCCCATAACGTCTTAGGGAAAAACCCAAACGAAATTTTTGGCCAGCTCAATGTTGATATAGCTACTCCTGCTTTTCCTTAAAATTAATATTTTTATGGTATATCTTTTCCCATATTTTTACTTTCATTCTACTTATATTGTTGAATTCGAAGTGAATTTCTTATAGACAGAATATAGTTGGATCATGTTTTTTTATTTTATTTTAATTTTTTAATAAATTTATTTATTTGTGCCTGTGTTGGGTCTTCGTTGCTGCACGCAGGCTTTCTCTAGTTGCAGCAAGCGGGGGCTACTCTTTGTTGCAGTGCGCAGGCTTCTCATTGTGGTGGCTTCTCTCACTGTGGAGCATGGGCTCTAGGTGTGCAGGCTTCAGTAGTAACAGCATGTGGGCTCAGTAGTTGTGGCTCCCAGGCTCTAGAGCACAGGCTCAGTAGTTGTGGCTCGTGGGCTTAGTTGCTCCATGGCATGTGGGGTCTTCCCGGACCAGGGATTGAAACCATATCCCCTGCATTGGCAGGTGGATTCTCAACAGCTGCACCACCAGGGAAGCCCCTGGATCATGATTTTTTAATGAACTCTGTCAATTTCTGTATTTTAATTGCTGTGTCCAAGTCATTTACATTTAAGATAATTTTTTAAAATTAATTATTTATTTTTGGCTGCATTGGGTCTTCATTGCTGTGCATGGGCTTTCTCTAGTTGTGGTGAGTGGGGGCTACTCTTCATTGTGGTGTGCAGGCTTTTCATTGCAGTGGCTTCTCTTGTTGTGGATCATGGGCTCTAGGTGTGCAGGCTTCAGTAGTTGTGGCATGCAGACTCAGTAGTTGTGGCTCGTGGTCTCTAGAATGCAGGCTCAGTAGTTGTGGTGCATGGGCTTAGTTGCTCCGTGGCATGTAGGATCTTCCCAGCCCAGGGCTTGAACCCGTGTCCCCTGCATTGGCAAGTGGATTCTTAACCACTGCTCTACCAGGGAAGCCCAAGATAATTATTGATATATTATAAGATATTAACATTTAAGTCTGACATTTTCATATTTGTTTTCCCTTCGTTTCATTTTTTTAAATTGTTTCTCTGTTTCTCTTTAGTTCTCTTTATTTGGGTTACTTGAACATTTTTTAGGATTCTACCCTGATTTAGTTATAATGTTCTTGACTGTATGGTTTTCTTCATGGCTGCTCTTAGAATCACAATATACATTATTGATTTATAATAGTCTCATTGTTTTATGACACTGAATGAAGTATAGAAAACCTACTTCCATTTAGTTTCCTATACTCTTTACTTTTTAGATATAATTGCCTTAGGGATTTCCTGTATATACATTGAGCACCCTATCAGATAGTATTATGATTCAAACAACAAATATTATTTAAGAAACTCATGAGAAGAATTGTCTATTGTATTTTATCCCTACTCTTACTCATTCCCAAGCTCTTTTTTCCTTTCTGAAGTTCCAAGACTTCTTTTTTTATCATTTTCTTTCTGTTTAGAGAACTTCCTTTAGCCATTCTTTAAGAGAGACCTACTATTGACAGATTTGCTGAATTTTTCTTTGAGAATGTTTTTTCTGTCCTCTTCATATGGAGGGGAAGGTATTTTCACTGGATGAGTAGAACAGTCACAGTGAGAGTTATCTTCTTTTAGCACTTGAAGTGTGCTGTGTCATGTTCTGGCATCTGTGGTTTCAGATGAGAAGTGTGTTGTTTGCATTGGCATCAACCTATATGTAATATGTTATTTCTCTCTGGCTGCTTTTTTCCTTTATTTTCATTTTCATTAATTTTATGTTGATGTGTATAGACATGGATTATTTGAGTTTGTTTTATTTGGGGTTTTCTCAGCCTCTTGAATCTGGAGATGCATGTCTTTCTTCAAATTTTAGAAGTTTTCAGCCACTATTTCTTCTAATACTTTTTCAGTCCACTCTCTTCTTTTGAGACTTTGATAATGTGAATACTAACTGCTTTTTAATTATTATATAGTTCTCTGAGACTCTTCTTTGTGTTGTTTATGTTAGTTTTTGCAGTTTACAGTCTATTTTCTCTCTATTATTTAGCTTGAGAAATTTTTTTCATCTGTCACCACTTATACAGAGTCCATCTTCTGCCATCTCCCCTCTACTATTGAGACCATTCAGTGAATTTAAAAAATTATATTTACTTGGGGAGAAAGGAGTGGGAGATAAAATGGGAGATTGGGATTGACATATACACACTACTATATGTAAAATAGATAACTAATAAGGACCTATTGTATAGCACAGAGAACTCTCTTCAATAATCTATAATGACCTATATGGGAAAATAATCTAAAAATGAGTGGGTATGTATATATGTAAAATGGACTCACTTTACTGTACACCTAAAATTAACACAACATTGTAAATCAACTATAGTCCAATAAAATTTTTTTTAATTGTGTTTACTATATTTACTATAATTTCCATTTGGTTATTCACTGAGATTTTTTTGTTTTCTAAAATTTTCTTTTAAGAGAATTCATAATTGCTTGTTGAAGGATTTTTATTATGCCTTCTTTAAAATCCTTGTTAGATAATTTCAGCATCTGTTTCACTTCAGTGTCAGCATCTTCTCTTATATATCTTGTGATTTTCTGGTGTTTGGGAATTTTGGACATTATGAGCCTCTGGGTTCTATTGAATTTCTTTTAGCAGGCATCTGCCTGTGGAGGTATAGTGCAAAGGCCAGGTGATTGCGTGTATTCAACTCCCCTTTGGCCCCACCAACACTGCCCTGACAAAAGCAGGGTGCTGACCCAAATGCCTCATTGCAGATGGCTGGAGTGGGATTTCAGCTCTCTCCTAGACCTGCATACTCCTTCTTGGTCAGCTCTCCTGTCTGATTTTCCTCTTCTTATAAATAGTGTCCTATTCTCCATACCAGTTGTAAAGGTCTTTAATGTCTGAGTTATTGCCAAAGCCTTTCTTCCCCTTCTCAGGCCAGAGCCCTTCTGTTCCTGATGTCCCTCCTCCAGGCCCCATCTGAGTGATAGTTCATGTAAATTTAAATGTTGTGTTTAAATTTAGTTGATATGAGGCTGGTCTGTCCGTCTGTTTTACTGTGAACCATCTGACTATACTATGATGTTGAATTCTATGAGCCATACTTGAAATACTGTTTCATCACTCCTCACTCTTAAAATACATGCTCCCTTTTGGGAATTTTACATGAAATAAAATGAGAAAGTCACATATGTATTTCCAGAGATCAGCATGTTATTAAGTGTTTAGGGTTGTTTCTGCAGTGTGTCAGGTGCTTCATATGTGGTATCACTTCCCCAGCTCGAGATGCATCACTGAACGCAGCAGATACAGACCCTCCTTCAAGGAGCTTACCTTCTGGCATGAGGAAGTAAAGGAGTGACACTTTTTACCTCTTAGAGGAGGAGGTCAGAAAAGTTTTCCTATAAGGGCCAGATAGTAAATGCTTCAGGCTTTGTGGACCTTGGCCCTCTCTTCCACACTCACCTGTGCCCTTGTACTGAACTCAGCCATGGACCATATGTGAATGGTGGGCATGGCTGTGTCCCAGTGAAACTTTATTTACAGAAACAGCCCTCGGTGAACTTGACCCAAGAGAGCTAGTATTACCCTTGGTCTATATTTATCACTCCCCACAAAAGTCCTTACTTAGGGCCTTGAGATTTACTTTATTTAAAATTTTTTATTGATGTTGCCTACATTCTCGACTCTTTTTATCTAACTCCAGCTTTCTAGCTCATCCATACTTTAAGAAACGTGGAAAACAGCATCTCCCACATTCTGTATAGATACCCAGCCATCTCTACATACTTCCCCTGGAATAATCCCCACTAATCCAAACAAATATAAAATGGAGGGGAGAAAGAGAGCAGAATATTTTTCTTTAGCCCCTGTGCACTGCTTGACTAACTACAACTGGCTTGAATTCTAAAAAAGAGATTAAAAAGAAATTGATTTCTGTTGAGTACCTGGCAATGTGTTGTGTCCTTTGGATATGCAGCTGCAGGGTGTGGCTTCTATCCCTCAACTGTGGACAGGTCAGGAGGAAGGTCAGACAAGCAGATACCCAGCAGAGTGGAGTGCCGTGAGGTCAGCCAACAGAGCTCAGATAGGATGTCACTGGAGGACAGGGAACCAGCATCTAACCACCTGGGGCGTGTGTCTGTGTGTGTGTGTGTGCACGCGCGCGCACGCATATGTGCATGTGTGTGTGTGTGTGTGTGTGTGTTTGTGTGGAAGGTGAGTGGAGAGAGGCAGGGAGGAAGGAATACAGAAAGAGAGAGAGAGAAAGATATTGGGGAGAAGGAAGGAGGGAGGGAGGGAGAGAGGAATTTAGGCCAAGCAAAAAGAACAGTCGTTCTGAGCAACAAGCAGATCACCACCTGCCCTAGGGTTTTCAAACACCCTATTGGGCCACGGTGTTTTAAAATACTAGGAATAGCTTCTCCACAGTTTTGGTCCATAGGAGTAACTTAGAATCCTTGGGGCCTGGAGTCATGGGTCAGAGCTAACACATAGAATGGGGAAAGCGCACAGCACATGTCCATGGGCTCCATCAGAGGCCAGGTTCCTCCCTGGGCTCTGGCATCATGCCTGGGTGCCCAAGGACAGGCCAGCTCTGCACAGAAGGCCCCTCACTGAAGACCACTGGAGCCAGGCTTCTGAGCCCAGGAAGAGGGCAGAGTTGAGGACAGGATCCCTTCCTCTCTCCTCAGCCTCCAGAAACACCTGTAATTCCTCCTGAATTTGCCTCTCCCCATTGCAGACCACACAGATGGTCTCTCTTTTATGAAAACCAAAAAAAGAAAAAATGAGTGTAGCAAGAAGAGTATTCATGTGCATTTTTTTCCCCCACAGGGGAGACGTTCAACTTTCTGAGTCCCGTCATGTCAGTGGTGCATCCCTCTGTCCCTCCCCTGCCCCTCTCCATCAGGGCCTCCCAGCTGTGGTCCGCCTGACACCTGTGCATCCTTCCTCCACCACATACACACGCAGACACGGGCGTGCACAAGCGCACCCTCCACTCACCATCTAAACTAGTGCAGAGAATTGCCAGCTATGAGCTGACACTCTCATGTTTGTCTTGGTGACGGCTAAGTGCGATAGAGAATATTCCAAACACTTAGTACTTGAGAGCACTAGGGAATATGGTGGCAGCAAACTGTGGTTTGATTTGAATATTTAAATACTGACATTTTACAGAAAGAAAAAGACAAATACCGTATGCTAACACATATATATGGAATTTAAGGGAAAAAAATGTCATGAAGAACCTAGGGGTAAGATAGGAATAAAGACGCAGACCTACTGGAGAACGGACTTGAGGGTATGGGGAGGGGGAGGGGTGAGTTTTGACAGGGCGAGAGAGAGTCATGGACATATACACACTAACAAACGTAGTAAGGTAGATAGCTGGGGGGAAGCAGCCGCAAGGCACAGGGATATTAGCTCGGTGCTTTGTGACAGCCTGGAAGGGTGGGATGGGGAGAGTGGGAGGGAGGGAGACGCAAGAGGGAAGACATATGGGAACATATGTATATGTATAGCTGATTCACTTTGTTATAAAGCAGAAACTAACACACCATTGTAAAGCAATTATACCCCAATAAAGATGTTAAAAAAATAAATAAATAAATAAATACTGACATTTTAGAAATCAAGTGCCAGCAGAGTAGGAGGAGCAGCGTTGCTGTCCCCAGAGCCCAGTAGATCCTGCGCATGCCCCCAGGGACGCAGAGGGGAGCAGAGTGGGGACAGCACTGGCCTGAGCGCTTTGCTGAAGGAGGGTCATTCGTCTGAGCAGACAGAGGCTAGGTTCCTGGGAACATACTCTCCATTTTCTCTCACACCGATCTCTCCAAATTCCCTAGAGGATCCATGATTAAGGTGACTCCTTAAGGATCATTTTCTTATCAGAAAGTAGAAGTAAAAGAAGGGTTGGAAAAATACCACAGGCCATCTTTGAGCCTGTCAGGGAATATATTTTTGTTATTTTGGGAGCCAGAGGAAAAAAGACACCGAAGGAAGTGAGCCAATGAGGAGACACCAGGCCAAGGCCTTCTAGTCACGCAGGCCTGCATGTGAGCCCCAAGAGGCCCAGCTGTGGTGTCCCAGTGCCACCACTACTGACAGGTTGGCCACCTGTGGGCAGGGCTCCTGGATGGGGGCAGCGCCTTGCCTTCTTTCCATCATCTCTTCACCAGATCTGTGCAAGAGGGAGGCTTCCACAGGAATCCAGTGAACGCTCCCTGTGTCCAGAAACACCAGGAACAAGTCAGCACGTGTAAATACACATTATCCCCAAGCTACATTGACAAATTTAATTGCACCTTTTGGTAGCACTCTTTCTAAAACATATTTTGCAATTCTGCCTTCTCAAAGACAGTTGATCAAATATAAACTGCTCTGTGGTCCTTGACCAAAGGGCCGGTTGAGGCTAAGCAATGACCCTTGGTGCCCAGCACGTCCTCCAATGGCTGCAGTGCTGGCCACGGGCCCAGGCTCCGGAGGCCACAGCTGTCTGACATCTTGCGTCTGTTTGCTTTCATTTCATCTTGTCTCTCCCCTGCTCTGACACTCTCATAACATTTGGATGCTGTCAGCAGAATGTCTATTGCAATTCCCTCAGTTTCTTACTGGTGTTTCTCAGCTTCTAGCAGCTTGAAACACAGAAAACAAATCTTAAAGTAAACCAGAACTTGAGGAATATAAGTTCACAGAAGGTCCAGCTTAGACCTGGCTCCTCAGGCATTTACATAGGTGCACCTTTTGTCTGTGCTGGATATAATGATGAGAGCTACGTTAGTTGAGGTCCACAGCGACCCCATGTGTGACCCTCTCAGGCCCTTCAAGGGAGGAACTATTAGGAGACTATTCTTGCAGAGGAGAAAACAGGTTCAGTGTGCCTGAGAGAGACCCAGTGCCTCCCAGGAGTGAATCTGCATCTAGATACCTGCTCTTTGCCACTCGATGACTAGATCAGAGAAGCAGTGACATGATTCATTATTTAACAACCTATGAAAAATTAACATAAACATTAGTCACTTCAACCATAGCTGGAAAGGTATTTACCTTGTGATAAACCAGACTTTTGATGTAAGAGAGAAATGCTGCTTAGGAAACAAATAATACATGAAGCATGGAGACCTCCTGTCCTAAAAACAAACACACTCCAGAGAGTTTAGATTCTCTGAAACCAGAATCCAGTTTTTTAAAGTGTATCCTTTTATAGTGTAGTCATGTTCAATTAAGTCTGAAAGTTATTGCTATGTAACTGTACACAGACATGTTGAAAAATGACTGAGAGCTTGTGCTAAAATGCTTTTCCCCTTATCATTGAGTTGAGAATACAATTTAGAATGACAGCAGCTTTTTTTTTTTTTTTTGAGACTAGTGAGACAGGTCAGTTAAATATCCCCACACCTTCTGTGCTGAGTGACAGAAGTTAGACACACTCAAATCCACCCTCTGTCTCTCCTCCCCTCCCATTTAGAATTTGCCTTTGTGCTTGTTTGAAAGACTTACTGTATATTCATGAGCTTGCATGAATTATCTCATTAAGTACAGGTAACAACTCTGTGGTGCTGGAATTTCTGTCCTCCCATTCTAAAGACAAGAAAATTGAGGCCTAAAGAGTTTAATGAACTTGTCCACAGTCATGTAAGTGGTTAGCGCAGACCAGGGACCCAGCCCAGTTGTGTAAGTTGCAAGCCACCACAGGGGGAGGCTTCCAAACCTACTCACCCAAGGGAGGGATGAGCAGAAGGATCACTCAGTGATGATCAGCCAAGTAAGAGGCATCACATAGTTTTAACTTTTCATTGAAGTATATCTTCTTGGTTATGAACACAACTTCTTAAAGAAAATCAGTTCCATAAAGTTATAATATTTCACAGCAGTGCCCATCTTCAAGCTCAGTCACTGCAAGTAGAAAATTCTGCACTTATGGTGCAGAATGGTGCAAACTGTGAGCACTGGGGGGATGTGGGTGTGTTTGTTTATTTGATTTTAAGGTAGGGATGGAAGACAGTTTCAGCTAAGGTGGAACCTCAAAGTTTCCACAGTTTATTCCACAGTTGATTGAGTGCTTACTGAAGGCCCACCAAGGAGACAGTCTGTTAGTGGCCATTTATTCAGTGACATAGAGCATTTTTAGAGTGTTTTTAATCCATTAATGTGGACTTTGGTGTCACTAAGATGTGTATTTGAATCAGTCTACCACTTGCTCACTGACCTCTCAGAGCCAACTCTCTCCTGTGGGCTAAATACCCACCCTATAAAGTTTCTGTGAAGATAGATGCATTGTTATTGCTTGTAAAACAGGGGGGAAGTGCTAGTTATCAAGTGATACTAGTCACAGTGGGCAGTACTGAGAACTGTGGGATGTGAACTGATAATCGATCTAAGAATGTTCTCATTAAATGAGAGGCGCATGTTCGGGATTACTCACTTAACTAGTGGCTATGATAATCCCAATGGAGATTCCCATAGGTAGCCGTGATAGGGCATAGAGCATACTGGGGACAGGATGAGCCTTGGCTTCCTTTTCTGAAAGCAAAGTTTACCTTTAAATTTTCAAAATTCAAGAGTGTTGATGTTTGGGTGCTACTGCACTTAATTTTTAGTTTCAGGAAAACTACACATTAGGAAAAAAGCTGAATCTCATCATTTAAAAAGAGCATCTTGAAAATCTGAAGAAATTGACCAAAAACCTCTAGAACTAATAAGTGATTATAGCAAGATTGCAGGATACAAAGTTAATATACAAAAGTCAATCCCCTTCCTATCTACCAGCAAGGAACAACTGGAATTTGAAATTAAATATACAATGCCATTTACATTAACACTCCTCCCACCAAATGAAATACTAAAGTATAAATCTAACAAAGTATATAAAAGACCTATATGAAGAAAATTACAAAACTCTCATGAGTTAAATAAATGGGGAGATATTTCATTTTCATGGATAAAAAGACAATACTGTCAAGATGTCAGTTCTTTCCAAATTAATCTGAAGATTTGGATGCAATCCAATCAAAATCCAAGCAAGTTATTTTGTGGCTATTGACAAAAACTGATTTTAAAGTTTATATGGAGACGCAAAATTGCCAAAACAATATTGAAGGAGAAGAACAAAGCTGGAGGACTAATGCTACCTGACTCCTGACTCTTCAAGACTTACTATAAAGCTGCAGTAATCAAGACAGTGTGGTACTGATGAAAGCCTAGACAAATAGATCAATAGAACAGAAAAGAGATCCCAGAAAGAAAAATGTATATATTCAACTAATCTTTGACAAAGGAGCAAAAGAAATACAATGAAACAAAGAAAGTCTTTTCAACAAATGTACTGAAACAACTGGACAGCCTCATGCAAAAAAATTAATCTAAACATACAACTTACACAGTTCATAAAATTTAATTCAAAGTGGATCAGACATAAATGTACAATGAAAAACTATAAACCTCTTAAAAGATGACATAGGAGAAAGCCAAAATGACCTTCGATATGGCAATGACTTTTTAGATACAACACCAAAGGCAAGATCCATGAAAGAAATAATTGATAAGCTGGCTTCATTAAAATTGAAAGCTTGTGCTCTGTAAAGGATAATGTCAAAAGAATGAGAAGGCAAGCAACAAACTGGAAGAAAATATTTGTAAAAGACACACTGATAAAGGACTGTTTTCTAAAATATATGAAAAACTCTTAAAATTCATGAGTAAGAAAACAGCTTGATTGAAAAATGGCCCAAAGACCTTAACAGACACCTCACCAAAGAAGATGATGAGTAAGCATAAGAAAATATGCTCCACATCATATGTGATCAGGGAAATGCAAATTAAAACAATGAGATACCACTACACACTTATTAAAATGGCCAAAATTAAGAGCACTGACAATACAAAATGCTGGTGATGATGTGGTGCAATGGGAACACTCACTCACTGCTGGTGGGAATGCAAAATAGTACAGCCACTTTGAAAGACATCTGAGCAGTTTCTTGCAAGACGGAGCATACTCTTACCATATGGTTCAGCAATTGTGCTCCTTTAGTATTTACCCAAAGGATCTGAAAACTTAAGTCCACAAGAAAACCTGCACACAGATGTTTATAGCAGTTCTATTCATAATTGCCAAAACTTGTAAGCAATGAAGATGTCCTTCAGAGGGGAGACCTTCAAGATGGCAGAGGAGTAAGACGTGGAGATCACCTTCCTCCCCACAGATACATCAGAAATACACCTACATGTGGAACAACTCCTATAGAACACCTACTGAACACTGGCAGAAGACCTCAGACTTCCCAAAAGGCATGAAAACCCCCACGTACCTCGGTAGGGCAAAAGAAAAGGTGCAGGATCTGCACCTTTGGGAGGGAGCTGTAAAGGAAGAAAAGTTTCCACACACTAGGAAACCCCTTCACTGGCGGAGGCGGGGGTTGGGATGGGGGAGAAGTTTCGGAGCCACGGAGGAGAGCACAGCAACAGGAGTGCAGAGGGCAAAGTGGAGAGATTCCGGCACAGAGGATCGGTGCCAACCAACACTCAGCAGCCTGAGAGGCTTGTCTGCTCACCCACCGGGGCGGGTGGGGACTGGGAGCCGAGGCTCCAGCTTCACAGGTCAGATCGCAGGGAGAGGACTGGGGTTGCCTGCGTGAACACAGCCTGAAGGGGGCCAGTATGCCACAGCTAGCCGGGAGGGAGTCCAGGAAAAAGTCTGGAACTGCCTAAGAGGCAGGAGACCATTGTTTTGGGGTGCACGAGGAGAGGGGATTCAGAGGACCACCTAAACGAGCTCAAGAGACTGGCGCGAGATGCGGCTATCAGCGTGGACACCAGAGGCGAGCATGAGATGCTAAGGCTTCTGCTGCAGTAACCAAGAAGCCTTGTGTGCAAGCACAGGTCACTATCCACACCTCCCCTCCTGGGAGCCTGTGCATCCCTCCACTGCCAGGGTCCCATTATCCAGGGACAACTTCCCTGGGAGAACACACAGCATGCCTCAGGCTGTTGCAATGTCACACTGGTCTCTGCCACTGCAGGCTTGCCCTGCATTCTGTACCTCTCCCTCCCCCCGGCCTGAGTGAGCCAGAGCCCCCTAATCAGCTGCTACTTTAACCCTGTCCTGTCTGAGCGAAGACAGATGCCCTCAGGTGACCTACATGCAGAGGTGGGGCCAAATCCAAAGCTGAACCCCAGGAGCTGTGCAAACAAAGAACAGAAAGGGAGATTTCTCCCAGCAGCCTCAGGAGCAGTGGATTAAATCTCCACAATCAACTTGATGTACCCTGCATCTGTGGAATACCTGAATAGACAACGAATCATCCTAAAATTGAGACGGTGGACTTTGGGAGCAACTATAGACTTGGTGTTTGCTTTTTGCATCTAATATGTTTCTGGTTTTATGTTTATCTTAGTTTAGTATTTAGAGTTTATTATTGTTGGTAGATTTGTTTTTTGATTTGGTTGCTCTTTTCTTCCTTTTTTTTTTTAATATATAGATTTTATTTTCCTTTTTCTCTTTCTGTGAGTGTGTATGTGTATGCTTCTTTGTGTGATTTTGTCTGTATAGCTTTGCTTTGACCATTTGTCTTAGGGTTCTGTCTGTCTGGATTTTTGGTTTCTGATTTTTTAGTATAGTGTTTAGTGCTTGTTTTCATTGGTGGATTTGTTTTTTGGTTTGGTTGCTCTCATTTTTTTTTAAACCACAATTTAATTTTTTTTATTTTTAATAATTATTTTTATTCTAATAACTATTTTATTTTATTATTTTTTCTTTTTTTTCCTCCTTTTCTTCTGAGACGTGTGGCTGACAGGGTCTTGGTGCTCCACCTGGGTGTCAGGCCTGTGCCTCTGAGGTGGAAGAGCTGAGTTCAGGACATTGGTCCACCAAAGACCTCCCAGCTCCACATAATATCAAATGGTGAAAGCTCTGCCAGAGACCTCCGTCTCAATGCTAAGACCCAGCTCCATTCAATGACCAGCAAGCTACAGTGCTGGGCAACGTATGTCAAACAACTAGAAAGACAGGAACACAACCTGACCCATTAGCAGAGAGACTGCCTAAAATCATAATGAGGCCGCAGGCACCGCAAAACACACCACCGATGTGGTCCTACCTACGAGAAAGACAGGATCCATTCACCAGAACATAGGCACCAGTCCCCTCCACCAGGAAGCCTACACAAGCCACTGAACCAAACATAGCCACTGGGGGCAGACACCAAAAACAACAGGAACTACGTACCTGCAGACTGTGAAAAGGAGACCCCAAAACACAGTACGGTAAGCAAAATGAGAAGACAGAGAAACACACAGCAGATGAAGGAGCAAGGTAAAAACCCACCAGACCAAACAAATGAAGAGGAAATACACAGTCTACCTGAAAAAGAATTCAGAGTATTGATAGTAAAGGTGATCCAAAATCTTAGAAATAGAATGGAGAAAGTACAAAAAATGTTTTAAAAGGACCTAGAAGAACTAAAGAGCAAACAAATAATGACCAACAACAGCATAAATGAAATTAAAAATTCTCTAGAAGGAATCAATAGCAGAATAACTGAGGCAGAGAACACGTAAGTGACCTGCAAGATAAAATAGTGGAAATAACTACTGCAAAGAAAAATAAAGAAAAAAGAATGAAAAGAATTGAGGACAGTCTCAGAGACCTCTGGGACAACATTAAGCACACCAACATTCGAATTATAAGGGTCCCAAAAGAAGAAGAGAAAAAGAAAGAGACTGAGAAAATATTTGAAGAGATTATACTTGAAAACTTCCCTAACATGGGAACGGAAATAGTCAATCCAGTCCAGGAAGCACAGAGAGCTCCATACAAAATAAATCCAAGGAGAAACATGCCAAGACACATATTAATCAAACTATCAAAAATTAAATACAAAGAAAAAATATTAAAAGCAGCAAGGGTTAGGCAACAAATAACATACAAGGGAATCCCCATAAGGTTAACAGCTGATCTTTCAGCAGAAACTCTGCAAGCCAGAAGGGAGTGGCAAGACATACTTAAAGTGATGAAAGGGAAAAACCTACAATGAGATTACTCTACCCAGCAAGGATCTCATTCAGATTTGATGGAGAAATTAAAACCTTTACAGACAAACAAAAGCTATGAGAATTCAGCACCACCAAACCAGCTTTACAACAAATGCTAAAGGAACTTCTCTAGGCAGGAAACACAAGAGATAGAAAAGACCTACAAAAACAAACCCAAAACAATTAAGAAAAGGGTAAGAGGAACATACATGTTGATAACTACCTTAAATGTAAATGGATTAAATACTCCAACCAAAAGACATAGACTGGCTGAATGGATACAAAAACAAGACCCATATATATGCTGTCTACAAGAGACCCACTTCAGACCTAGGGACACATACAGACTGAAAGTGAGGGGATGCAAAAAGATATTCCATGCAAATGGAAATCAAAAGAAAGCTGGAGTAGAAATTCTCATATCAGACAAAATGACTTCAAAATAAAGACTATTACAAGAGACAAAGAAGGACAGTACATAATGATCAAGGGATCAAACCAAGAAGAAGATATAACAGTTGTAAATATTTATGTACCCAACATAGGAGCACGTCAATATATAAGGCAAATGCTAACAGCCATAAAAGGGGAAACTGACAGTAACACAATCATAGTAGGGGACTTTAACACCCCACTTTCACCCATGGACAGATCATCCAAAATGAAAATAAATAAGGAAACACAAGCTTTAAATGATACATTAAACGAGATGGACTTAATTGATATTTATAGGACATTCCATCCAAAAACAACAGAATACACTTTCTTCTCAGGTGTTCATGGAACATTCTACAGGATTTATCATATCCTGGGTCACAAATCAAGCCTTGGTAAATTTAAGAAAATTGAAATTGTATCAAGTATCTTTTCTGACCACAACGCTATGAGACTAGATATCAATTACAGAGGAAAATCTATAAAAAATACAAACACATGGAGGCTAAACAATGCACTACTAAATAACCAAGAGATCACTGAAAAAATTAAAAAGGAAACCAAAAAATGCCTAGAAAGAAATGACAATGAAAACACAACCCAAAAGCTATGGGATGCAGCAAAATCAGTTCTAAAAGGGAAGTTTATAGCAATAAGATCCTACCTCAAGAAACAAGAAAAATCTCAAATAAACAACCTAAGCTTACACTTAAAGCAATTAGAGAAAGAACAAAAAACACCCCAAAGTTAGCAGAAGGAAAGAAATCATAAAGATTAGAGAAGAAATAAATGAAACTGAAATGAAGGAAACAATAGCAAAGATCAATAAATCTAAAAGCTGGTTCTCTGTGAAGATAAACAAAATTGATAAACCATTAGGCAGATTATCAAGAAGAAAAGGGAGAAGACTCAAATCAATAGAATTAGAAATGAAAAAGAGAAGTAACAACTGACACTGCAGAAATACAAAGGATCATGAGCAACTCTATGCCAATAAAATGGACAATCTGGAAGAAATGGACAAATTCTTAGAATTTGTCTAAAGGATTTTTCTAAATTCTTAGAAAAGCACAATCTTCCAAGACTGATCCAGGAAGAAATAGAAAATATGAACAGACCAATCACAAGCAGTGAAATTGAAACTGTGATTAAAAATCTTCCAGCAAACAATAGCCCAGGACCAGATGGCTTCACAGGAGAATTCTATCAAACATTTAGAGATGAGCTAACACCCATCCTTCTCAAACTCTTCCAAAATATAGCAGAGGGATGAACACTCCCAAACTCATTCTACGAGGCCACCATCAGCCTGATACCAAAACCAGACAAAGATGTCACAAAGAAAGAAAACTACATGCCAATATCAATGATGAACCTAGAGGCAAAAATCCTCAACAAAATACTAGCAAACAGAATACAACAGCACATGAAAAAGATCACACACCATGATCAAGTGGGGTTTATCCCAGGAATGCAAGGATTCTTCAATATATGCAAATAAATCAGTGTGATAAAACATATTAACAAATTGAAGGAGAAAAACCATATAATCATCTCAATAGATGCAGGAAAAACTTTTTTAAATTCACACCATTTATGATAAAAACCCTCCAGAAAGTAGGCATAGAGGGAACTTATCTCAACATAATAAGGGCCATATATGACAATCCCACAGCAGACATCATTCTCAATGGTGAAAAAATGAAACCATTTCCTCTAAGATCAGGAAGAAGACAGTGTTGTCCACTCTCACCACTATTATTCAACATAGTTTTGGAAGTATTAACTACAGCAACCAGAGAACAAAAGGAATAAAAGGAATCCTAATCAGAAAAGAAGAAGAAAAGCTGTCAGTGTTTGCAGATGACATGATACTATACGCAGAGAATCCTAAAAATGCTACCAGAAAACTACTAGAGCTAATCAATGAATACAAAATTAATGCACAGAAATCTCTTGCATCCCTATACACTAATGATGAAAAATCTGAAAGAGAAATTAAGGAAACACTCCCATTTACCACTGCAACTAAAAGAATAAAATACCTAGGAATAAACCTACCTAAGGAGACAAAAGATCTGTATGTGGAAACTATAAGACACTGATGAAAGAAATTAAATATGATACAAAGAGATGGAGAGATATACCATGTTCTTGGATTGGAAGAATCAACATTGTGAAAATGACTCTACTACCCAAAGCAATATACAGATTCAATGCAATCCCTATCAAACTACCACTGGCATTTTTCACAGAACTAGAACAACAAATCTCACAGTTTGTATGGAAACACAAAAGAACCCGAATAGCCAAAGCAATCTTGGGAAAGAAAAACGGAGCTGGAGCAATCAGGCTCCCAGACTTCAGACTATATTACAAAGCTACAGTAATCAAGACAGTATGGTACTGGCACAAAAACAGAAAGATAGATCAGTGGAACAGGATAGAAAGTCCAGAGATAAAGCCAGACACATATGGTCACCTTATTTTTGATAAAGTAGGCAAGAATATACAATGGAGAAAAGACAGCCTCTTCAATAAGTGGTGATGGGAAAACTGGACAGCTACATGTAAAAGAATGAAATTAGAACACTCCCTAACACCATACACAAAAATAAACTCAAAATGGATTAAAGACCTAAATGTAAGGCCAGACACTATAAAACTCTTAGAGGAAAACATAGGCAGAACACTGTATGACATAAATCACAGCAAGATCCTCTTTGACCCACCTCCTAGAGTTATGGAAATAAAAGCAAAAATAAACAAATGAAACTTAAAAGCTTTTGCACAGCAAAGGAAAACATAAATAAGATGAAAAGACAACCCTCATTATGGGAGAAAATATTTGCAATTGAAGTAACTGACAAAGTATTAATCTCCAAAATATAGAAGCAGTTCATGCAGCTCAATAACAACAACAACAAAAAAAACCCAAATCCAAAGCTGGGCACAAGACCTACATAGACATTTCTCCAAAGAAGATATGCAGATCGCCAACAAACACATGAAAGGACGCTCAACATCACTAAGCATTAAAGAAAGGCAAATCAAAACTACAATGAGGTGTCACCTCACACTGGTCAGAATGGACATCATCAAAAAATCTACAAACAATAAGTGCTGGAGAGGGTGTGGAGAAAAGGGAACCCTCTTGCACTGTTGGTGAGAGTGTAAATTGATACAGTCACTATGGAGAACAGTATGGAGGTTCCCTACAAAACTAAAAAAGAACTACCATCTGACCCAGCAACCCCACTCCTGGGCATTTACCCTGAGAAAACCATAATTCAAAAAGAGTTATGTACCACAATGTTCACTGCCGCTCTTTTTACAATAGCCAAGACATGGAAGCAACCTAAGTGTCCATCAACAGATGAATGGATAAAGAATATGTGCACATATATACAATGGAATATTACTCAGCCATAAAAGTAAACGAAATTGAGGTTTTTTTTTTTTTTTTTTTTTTTTTTTTTTTTTTTTTTTGCGTTACACGGGCCTCTCACTGTTGCGGCCTCTCCCGCTGCGGAGCACAGGATCTGGACGCGCAGGCTCAGCGGCTATGGCTCACATGGCTCACGGGACCAGCCGCTCCGCGGCATGTGGGATCTTCCCGGACTGGGGCACGAACCCACGTCCCCTTCATCGGCAGGCGGACTCTCAACCACTGCGCCACCAGGGAAGCCGAAATTGAGGTTTTTGTAGTGAGGTGGATGGACCTAGAGCCTGTCATACAGAGTGAAGCAAGTCAGAAAGAGAAAAACAAATATTGTATGCTAACACATATATATGGAATCTAAAGAAAAAAAAAGAAAGTAGTTCTGAAGAACCTAGGGGCAGGACAGGAATAAAGACATAGATGTCGAGAATAGACTTGAGGACACAGGGAGGGGGAATGGTAAGCTGGGATGAAGTGAGAGAGTGGCATGGACATACATACACTACCAAGTGTAAAAGAGATAGCAGTGGGAAGCAGCCACATAGCAAAGGGAGATCAGCTCGGTGCTTTGTGACCACCTAGATGGGTGGGATAAGGAGAGTAGGAGGGAGACACAAGAGGGAGAGGATTTGGGGATATATGTATATGTATAGCTGATTAACTTTGTTATAAAGCAGAAACTAACACACCATTGTAAAGCAATTATACTCCAATAAGTCATTAGAAAAAAAAAAGGTATCCTCAGTAGGTGAATGGATAAACAAACTGTGGATCATCTAGACAATGAAATACTATTCAGCACTAAAAAGAAAGGAGCTCTCAAAGCATGAAAAGATATAGAGGAACATTAAATGCTTATTACTAAGTGAAACAAGTCAATCTGAAAAGGCTACATGCTATCTGATTCCAACTATATGATAGAAGGTAAAGGCAAAACTATTTAGACAGCAAAAAGATCAGTGGTTGCTAGGGTTTAGGGGAGGATAGGGAGGAATGAACAGGTAGAGGAGCTTTAGAGTACTGAAACTATTCTGTGTAATAACATGATGGTGAATACATGTCATCATATATTAGTCCAAAACGATAGACTATATAACACCAAGAGTGAATCCTCATGCAAACTACAGACTTTGGATGATGATGACGATGCCTCAGTGTAGGTTCATCAGTTGCAACCAATGCACCGTTCTGGTAGGAGGTGTTTATATTGGGGGAGGCTGTGCATGTGGTGGGGGCAGGGGGTGTATGGAAAATCTCTGTACCTTCCTCTTAGTTTTGCTGTGAACCTTAAACTGCTCTAAAAATATATACATAAAATATTAATTTAAAAAAAGGATATTGTCTACTTTCTAGGTAAATGAGTTAGAAGATGAAACTCAGGCTCTTCAGCCTTTAAAAGAGCTTCATTTATTCCAAAACTTCCCAAACAGATTTAACATTGACTCCATCTGAAACATTTACACTCACATTTTTCAGTGGAAAACACCTGCCTTGTTTCATCAACTAGCCTTTGAAAACCCTGGTCACTGGTATGCAGGCCCCCACCTTCCTTCTGAGGAAGTGGGGGCGGGCAGTTGGAGAGCTTCAGGGGGCACTGAAATACCATCTCTGCCTGCTGCCTTTTCTAAAAGCAAACAAAAAAAAGCAAAAAGTCCAAATGCTGTGGTCAGATATCAGAATTAGTTGTATTTAACTGTAGCCATATTCCTTACATCACTGATATCTGGAAATACATGCACATTGGTGGGGGGCAGGTCTCAGATTTGTGTTTTGCATCTCTTCCCATTTGATTCATTTTTCTGTCCTAGTTAAGTCTGTCGGTCTTCTCCTTGCTAACACTTAAGCTATGTTAGATTTAGTCAACGCCAATATTCCTTTAAAAACAAGCAGCCAGCATTTGTAGATAACTCCTTGCAGGGAGAAGCTAGGAGTCTAGAAGGAGGAAGAGGGGTCTGCATGGCTACTTGGCAGATAGCTTGGGACCCCGCAGGCTCCAGGTAGCCTCGCTCCCCAGCTTCTCTTTCTCTAGCTCATTTCTGGGCCCTCTGTCTGACTTTGCTGTTCTCAGAAAGGTGCTGCAGCTCCCTAGGCACCCTAGACAAGGCCTGACACAACTCAGAATGTTTGGAATGTGAGACGTGCCCCACCCAGTGTTGGATTCCAGAAAGCACTGTGGGGAGGGACTGCACACACCCTGGGCAGAAGGTCTGAAAGTTCGAATGCTCCTTATTTACTCTTTCTCCCTGTCCTGCTCAGCCTCTTAAAGATAAGTCCTTCTCATGCACTCTGCACCCTGTTTCCTAGGGGCCATGGTTAGGAGGGACGTGGCCCATCTGGATGCACCTCACTGTTGCCATTTAGCCTTTCCTGTGCTTCCTTGCAGTTCAACATTCTGCAAGCTTTGACCCCTTTGAGGTCCTAAGTCTAATCTTAATAGATTCTTCTAATCTCCTCCCACACATGGCAAGGATCTTAGAACCCTTTTTATTATTAACTGGCAAAGGCTCAGTTTGCCTCTCTTATCTGATCCTCTGTTATTAAACACATTTGCAAAACCTCTGTGGGATAGTTGGTGTCCACTTCTCAGGCATGAGTCACAGGCAAAGACCCTGGTGTTCTGGGTCACTTGGGTCAGGAGTGAGCATGTGTAATGACTGGTCCATGATGTATGATCGTGGGCAGTGACCCTCTGTGAGGCCATGTGGCACATGGCTTTTCTAGTCCTGGGGATGTTTCTGCTGGGTCATGGCCTCCCTCTCTTCGTTCATCTTCTGGACCTGGTTAATATCTTCATTCAGTTACCTAGGATTACGGTGCAAATCAAAAATAATTTTTATGTATATGTGTTTTCCTGAGCTGAACTTCCTGGCCCCAGAAGAGATGGAAGTGTGTCCTGGTCACATTTACACACAGCATAATGAACTGAAGGACTTGGTGAGGATAAGCCTGCATTGCATCGAGGATATTATCCGCAGATTTCTGCTCTACTGATGTCCTAATGTGGCATTTGCTCATTCGCAGCGTGTTAGGAATAAGATGGCCAGGGGCTGGCCGTCCTGTGGCTGGCAAGAACTAGAGAAGCAGAGGCTGCACCAAGAGCACTGCAGACCAGACATGGATGCAGATCCAGCACGCTCGGGCTGGAAACACAGATGAGCTGTGGAGTCGGTGACAATTAGATGTACAAAGATTGAGTTTACCTAGAATTGAAAGGGAAATAGGGAGGGTCTGCAACAAGCAGAAACCTTTGGACACGGTGAAAACTAGACAGAGGCCACCAGCTCAGCCCTGCCACCTGGGAGCACAGGGCAGCTCCTCAGCAGCCAGAGCCACATGGCAACCACTGCACTCAGTACCATCCCGGAGGCAGAAGCTGCTTCATGACCCAAGATCACCAAGTCTGACCTCCATCAACGTGTTTCCAAGCAGTCTCCACCACACATTTTCCAAACCTGCTCTTGGGGTTGAATTATTAGGCCCCAGTGCTCTGCAGGACTCCGAGTGGGGCTCATGCTGACTGTTTCTGCAGGTGCGATCAATCTTCCTAGCTTTAAACTGGCCATTGTGTTTGACCAGTTCTTTTCAATTAAGAGATGTTTGAGGATCTGCTGTGGCCGCTAATAATATTGTCAGTGAAGTAGAAGTAAAGGCCGAGCTGTCACAGCTTTATGCTATGGCCCAGAGCTCCACGTCTGTCACCTCCTTGTCAGTCACATGTGTCCTGGTTCTGAGAGATGGCCACACAGCTGAGTGATGCCACGGCCCTGAGGGCCTCCCAGCCCTACCCCAGGACCCTCGGAATGGCCTTCCTGGCTCTACCCCAGGCTCCAGAAATGAAAGACTCTGCCCCTACTAGCAGGAGCCTCCAGGACCTACACTGGCTGTTAAATGGTTGTATCTCACCCCTCCCTGCAGCACCGGGAGCTTGTGCATAAGGAGTGTTTTGTAAACTGTGAGGCATATTAGTGATCACATCTCACTCGCACTTGACATTCAGTGTGTCATGCTCCTCGGAGGGACACAGAGGAGGATGAAGCATTCTGTTCTAGAGATAGACACACATAACCCCAGAAAGAGGGCCTGGGCCATTGTCTTCTTCCAGGTTGATCTTGGGGCTCCCCTGGCAGGCCCGACACTGCCTCCCAGGAGGCAGAGCCTCTCCCCAAGGTGGGCACTGAGGAGGAGGGGGACAGGGTGGGGAAGGAAGACAAGAGCCAGAGAGGGTCTCCTGGTGCTCTGAGGTAGCCTCACTGTCCTTGGGGACTTCCTGTCTTAAGACAGGGGGGTTCTCTGTCTTTCTGGCATTGGGCATGCAGAGTTGTAGCCCCACTTCTTCCTGCAAGAGGGACCCTTCTTACATTCTGTGACTGGATCCCTGCAAATTGAACTGACAGAAGAGCCGATTAACAGGAGGAAAATGTTTATTTCATATACAGATGGCCAGCCTCACAGAAACAAAATGAAAACCCCAAAGAGGCAGTCAGACATGGAGGCAATAAATTTGTGGAGAAATACCGAGACAAAGGAAAAGGGTTTTGAGCTTCTAGGGGTAGTAAATGTAGAGCAGGTAAATATATGGGACACTAATGGAAGATAAATGTTATTTAGTGATGTTTGTGCCCATCTTGGTGCTGGCTTTCCCTCTTCTTCCTGGAGAGGGGGTTTATGGCAGTGCTCATTTCTCAGAAGTTTCTGGTCTTAGTCAGATGGGAGAAGCTCTGAGAAAGCATCTTTCTGCATTTGTTAATTCTCGATGGCCTTCAGCTCAAAATACTCCATAGCCAAAGTGGCATATTTTAGGGTGACATGTCTGCTCCCCTCACTCAGCAGTGATGAACACTCCATCCAGGGCTCCCCTCCCTGTATTTCAGGCTCCCCCACATCCCCACTCAGCTCCTGTCTATCTGACTTGGTCGAGCATGGCAGTCCTGCCCAAATGTCTCCTCTTTCCACTCTATCAACTCTATCAACCCTAAGACCAAGCTATGAGGATAATTTTCATGTCTCATTCCGACCTTCAGTGCAAATCTTATAGCCTGTGTGTTTCACAGAAGGGAGCAGGGTTAAGAACAGTACTCGGGAATCAGACATTACTGATTTTGAACCACTGGGACTGATGCTAACATGTGGGTGACCTTGGCAAGGTCGACTTCAGTGAGTCTTTATTTCTCTACCTGCACAGTAAGATAAAGGTCCTGTGTGCATCCACATCAACACAGAGAGAGAAAGCCAGCTACTGTTATTCTGCTTCTCAGAGAGATCAGTAATGAACACAAACCCTGCAGCTTCCTTTCTCCCTGAGGACACTGGCCACGCTCTCAGTTTACCCATGCCCTGCTCTAACCTGGGCCTTCTGCTTTTGACTACAGCCCAAGTGCTAACTCCCTCCGCTGACATTCTGGAATCCTTACTGTAGCTTCTCCTTCACTGGTTTTTTATCATTTCTTCTTCCTAGATTTTAAGTCCCTCCAGGGACCACAGGGGTCGAAGGGGACCATGTGCCATATCTTTTGCTGTTTCCAGTGTATGGCATTGCTCTACACATGGGCACAGCTACCAGTTTTGTCTGTGCAGCACTCCTGACCTTGGAGTGGGCATGGGTTTCAGTTTGGGACAATGGCTGGTTCTTCCCAAGAACCAAGTATTGCCCCAAGGAATAGGAAAGCATCCAATTTGGGTGAAACCCCTTCCCCAATATTAGTTACATAAGGTCTGCATGAGAGAAGCTCCATCCTAAATTGTGAAGCTGAGAGCACCTTCCATGGCTCTGGCCCTGCCCCCAGCTCCCACAGCAGGTGACAGGATATTGCAGGACAGGGCAGGATGATGGATGTGCTCTTGTCTGTGGATTCCATGGTTTGGAAGCCTGAATGTGAGACCCCAGCCCTCCACTCCTGTCTTCCTGGCCTCTGTCCAGCAGCTCTGTGCCCAGCAGGCCAACAGCGCCTACCTGCAGACTGCATCCCCAGGTTCATGCTGGCTGTCCACTGCTGCACGTGGCTCCAGAGCTGAAGAGCACAGCCTCAGGGAAACTTAATGCCTGCCTCCTCCTCTCTCTGAGGTAAAACATGGCCTTCAATTAATATGATTTACTTAACACAGATTTTTAGAAATATAATCATTGGGTCAAAGTCTGTTTTTGCTACAACTTGTGCAAGTTTTCCCCAAGAACTTTGCCAATTATATGCTCACCAGCAATAGCAGAAAGTGGTCATTTTACTACTTACTTAGTATGGAATGTTTCTTCTTATCATTAATCATCTATTATCAAAAATCATAGATCAGGAATTGATTTCAGCTTTTAAAATTGACAATACTTTATACGCCAAACATTGTTTAACCTTTCGGTCGGTTGAACGTGAAATTGTTTATTTTTCTTTTCTTTTTCCTTTCACTAAACAAATATTGAGGTGCATGTCCTGAGTTACATTCAGTGAAGAGAACTGCTCAGGGTTACAAGGATAATTAAGAGAGATCGGTGAATGCTATAAGTAGATGAGATCTTTTATTAAATAGATGGTTAAAGTCTGTATGACATGAGGGAGACTGTTCCCTGAGGGATACAGAAATTTGATTCTTCTCCTTTCTTCAGTGACCTTTATTTTTGCACGCTATGCAGAGAAGCCTCCTTCTCTTCCCATAAGCTTGGAGAAGAATCTGAAGACCATTGGTGTAATTCCTGGTACAATATTAGTTTATGTTACTGCACTTTACATCCTTAAATCAAAAACTCAATGACCACATGGTTTGAAAAAGAGTTAAGGAGTTATAAAACAAAAACAAATAAGCAAAAACAAACAAACAAAACCAAGATTAAGGCAGAGTGACTGAATGGATGCTAATTTTTTAAAGTACCCAGAAAAGGAGTCTTTTGTAAGTGACAGTATTTTGTGGGTGCCCTCTCAGAAGGCCCCATGGGACCTAGAGAGTCTCTCCCATTTGTACACAGGTTGCAGGGGACCCCACAGGCTAACATCACACCTTTGACTTAAATTACATTTCCAGATGCCTCTGTAATTTTTTGCCTTATTACAACCAAGAAGCTGTTTTATAGAATGCCTAAATGGCCCTCAATCTGCTGTGTGTGTCTGGGTAAATGTAGCTTGTTTTAGCTTCATAAAATGTTGCTTCCCTCCTGTTTTTCAGCTACTCAAAATTTGAGGTCAGCAAACTGACCTTCCCTGTCCAGATGGCAAGTAAAGATGATGTAGATGCTGTTTTATCTTTTTTTTTTTTTTTTTTTTTTTTTTTTTTGAGTAAAACCATGCACTAGGCATTTTCATGATTGCCCCCAATTGGGTTACATGATTGAAATCCACTTAGCTTGAGGATAGCAGGTGCTTTTGGTTTTCCTGAGCTGGCTCCATATTCTTTTTTTAAACCCTTTTAAATATATTCTTTCTGCATTCCAAATGCAGATTTCCCTATAGTTTTGGCCTCAACTCTTTTCCCTTCTCATTCTCTTCCTGGGGAATCTTAGCTAATCCTAAGGCTGCAGCACATTCTTCAACAGAAGGTGCCTGTGCTTCTTGAGTGCTGTCCCCCCAGTTGGAATCAAACCAGTTCAACATTGAGAGTCAGTAGCATGAGAGGTCCAGCCAGGGATGGCAGGCTTGGATACTGGCTCCCTAGTTTCCTGGCAGTGTCACCTCAAGGCAGGGCGCCCCCACATGTAAAATGGGGGCCATAGAAGAATCTGCCTCAGGGATGTTTGAGAATCACATGCAAAGTGCATAGAAGAGCACCAAAGAGAGAAAATTCATGCCAAAGAGGGTGTCAGCTGAGGTTGTTACTGACGTGATTCCTTCAGCCCTACCTCTTTCCTCGAATTTCTTTCTGGAACTTCCAAGCCAAAGACCTAAAAAGCAAAGTCCTAATTTTCTAAGTCGAATTAGTGGAGGGCATGGATTTTGGAATCCGGGAGTACTTGAGTGCCATATGAGTGCATATGGCAGGAACACAGAGTTTCTCAGTGTAAACAGCGATCTAAGAATTAAAGGTGTCAAATGACATAACTCGCTACCCCAAAAGACAGGAGCTCCCCAACCCTGAATGTTTCAAGGTCTTGAGGCCCTTGAGAAGTATTTGGAGTGAATTCTTGTATTCAGTTAGATGACCTCCGTGATCCCTTAAAAATCAGAGCCTGACCTAGACTGAAGTCAGGCCCTTGACAGTGGCTAAGCCATCCTGGAATATTCCAGCCAAAGGGCACAGAGAGGGGACCTCACATTCAGTCTCGCTTTAGATTTCCTGCTGCACTTGGGCACCCAGGGCCCAGAGCAAAGTTAAAACAATCCTGCTGAGCTGAAAAGATTATTGTACTTTTCTCCATTTGTTTACCTCTTCTGGTTGATTCTTATTTACTTTCTTGATTTGAAGTAATTGAAATTCGTGACATTCTTTGTAAAAGCACAAAAAGAAGGACTATGAATAATTTAAAGATGTAACATACATTTGTATATTTACAGCATTTCTTTTCAATCCAACATTGATGTGAGGGGCCCTGAAGAAATTCTTTTATAAACAACTAGAACATACATATTTTTATTGTGCTGAAATTTGACAGCAGTTTATAATTAAACGATTTTTTTTCTTACTAAAGTTATAGAAATGCATTCCAAAACATTGGAATAGGAAGAAAAAAATTTTTTTAATATCCACAATCCTACTACCCTAACACAGCCACCTTTAACATTTTGGTAGGTTTTTAAAAAAATGTTTAGCTTGTGGTCTTAATTAAAATAATTGCAGCTCTATTTACAAAAGCCAGGACATAGAAGCAACCTAAATGTCCATCGACAGATGAATAGGTAAAGAAGATGTGGCACATATATACAATGGAATATTACTCAGCCATAAAAAGAAACGAAATTGAGTTATTTGTAGAGAGGTGGATGGACCTTGAGTCTGTCATACAGAGTGAAGTAAGTCAGAAAGAGGAAAATAAATACCGTATGCTAACACTATATGGAAATTAAAAGAAAAATGTTTCTGAAGAACCTAGGGGCAGGACAGGAATAAAGATACAGACGTAGAGAATGGACTTGAGGACACGGGGAAGGGAAAGAGTAAACTGGGACGAAGTGAGAGAGTGGCATGGACTTGTATATACTACCAAATGTAAAATAGATAGCTAGCGGGAAGCAGCCACATAGCAGTGGGAGATCAGCTCGGTGCTTTGTGTCCACCTAGAGGGGTGGGATAGGGAGGGTGGGAGGGAGACACAAGAGGGAGGAGATATGGGGATATATGTATACGTATAGCTGATTCACTTTGTTATAAAGCAGAAACTAACACACCACTGTAAAGCAATTATACTCCAATAAAGATGTTAAAAAAAATACTAGATAGGTAGATAGATGATAGAAATGGATGTTAAAACCTTTATATGTGTGTATTTGTGTATGTATATATATATATATATTTACACACACACACACACCATATCGATAGCTAGATAGATAGATGTAAAAGGATATTAGACACATTGTCCACGCCTGACACTGCACTCAGGAGGCCCCACAGTCCTGCCCTGCAGAATGATGCTCAGTCAAGTTCAGGGAGAGACTGCCGCCAAATCCGCTGGCTCACTTCCTCATTGCAGGGCATGCTGATTACTCTCCTTTTCATGTGACAGAACACTCCGATATACAATCTCTTCTATGTTTAGAACTGTTTCCTTTAGATAAATTTCCAGATCTTACCATGGTTTAAGATTGGATATTTCTTAAAACTTTAAATCTGCTTCACCTTTATTAGCTTACTCCCTGCTGGAGCTGGGGCTGGGCATCGAGGGTGGGGTTCACGGAGAGTCAGAGCTCAGAGTGCCCCCTGTACTCCCACTGCTGGTCCCCCATCCCCCAGGGTGAATGGTTAATGGTTAAAGTGCGTCTTGCTGAGGGAAGGGGTTCAGTTGTGTCCCATGTTTGCATCCTCACTTTGCCAGCACTGAGAGAAATAAAACACAGAAAAAAGCAGCTTTCAGCCAAGCTGTTAAATTGAAAGCTGGATTTTGGTGTCTCTACGTACAGAATCATTTTCTTAGAAATGCTGAAATATTGAGTTGTGTTAACCTACCTAACCAGTTGCTTAGGAAGTAGTTTTTCGAGAACCTCAATAGTGCATAGTTTTACCTACCCTAAGCCTCCCTAGGAAGTGGGTACTCACCTGAGCCTGACCTTTCTCTGACCCAGACTGGCAGTGCCAACTGATGGGGCAGCATCCAGTTGTTTATGTTAAAGCCCCGGGTAACCCAGCAAGGACCTGCCTCCCTCTGTGCCTCAGTTTCCTCCCCTGAATGCGAGTAGACTAGACATGAAGAGTTATTGCAGCACCCTTCCCTGCCCTAGCAAAGAATCTCCACAAAGGGATTGATGATGAGAATGTATTTTTTCACAGTTTTATTGAGATAAAAATGACATAACATTGTGTAAGGTTAAGGTATATGGTGTGATTTGATATGCTTACACGTTACAAAATGATCACCAAAGCATTAGCCAACACCCCCATCTCATCACATAGTTACCATTTCATTTTTTGTGGTGAGAACATTTAAGATCTATTCTTTTAGCAACATTCAAGTATATATTGGGTTGGCCCAAAATTTGTTCGGGTTTTTCCATAAGATGTTACGAAAAACCCAAATGAATTTTTTGGCCAACCCAATAATAAAATATTGTTAACTATAGTCACCATGCCCCACGTTAGATCCCCAGAACTTATTCATCTTATAACTGGAAGTTTGTACCCTTTGACCATCTCCCATTTCCCCCAACACCCAGACCCTGACAACAACCACTTTACTCTCTGTTGTGATGAGAAAGTATTCCATCTCCAAGGTATTTAAGATGGAAAAAAAGGCTGAGAAGTAACAGACAAGATTATTTCTAAGTCCCTACAGAGTGTAATATTTGCTCATGCTGTGGATTTAGGAGTGATTTTAGTGGATTCCATATATCATTTTAGCAGTGTTATTCATGAGCTTAATGCAGCTCCTTTTCCATTCAGAAAGCACAGCATTTCATAGCCGTCTCTGGAGGAAGCATTATTCAATATGATGATAAGTTTCCTTTACAGAGTAGAGAAACATTTTCTTTCAGTAATTGGAAATGGCCATCTGGCCACAGTGTGAACTCCCTGTGTGGGGACCAGGGCAGCCATTCTGCCACCCCTGGAAGCCCTCACTCCTCTCCATTCTTTCACAAAGACTAATAAGGCTTTTTCTTTCATCCTTCAGGGTATGCTCACCAGCACATTTATGTAGTCACTCAGAATCAAATGTTTTATTCTTCCTGTTTCTATCGTCTTAAGTCCATTGTCTTAAAATAATCACGTCTTAGCTTATAGGCTAATATAAAAATATTTTGAATTAGAATTTTGAAAGTCCCCTCCTGTCTTTCCTATGACAGTGCCTGTATCTTACAGCACGGGGCCTCTGGCTTCTGGGACACTGCCCTGCAGGTTGTAGAATCACAGCCCCCACTAGGAGAGTTTTCAAAGTGGACTCCAAGCATTTCTCTGGGCTTGTGGGATTCCACCTTTCCCCACTGCTCAATGCTTCAGTTTAAGACTTTACTTCTAAAACCTAAATATATTTGCTTGTAGATGAAAATTCATTGTAAAATTTGTTTTTCATTCCTGCCTGAGGAATAATAATCTAAATCAAATGCTAGGCTTGTGAGTTGTCAAGATTCTCTCTACCTTTGCAACCATCTTTGTCCCATCCAGAGAGATGAAGATTAAAACACGGTAACCTTCAATCTTCCAACTAACACCACTTTGTGGAGGACTGCCATGTTCCAACCCTAATGCCCCAGAAACAGCATAATAGACTTTGCAGCCTGTCTGGTAAAATGCACCTGGAATTACCCATTGCAGTCTAACTTGTGTTCTTTATCTGCCCTGGGTCCTAGAGAAGCCCTCCATCAGAATGTAGCTCTGAGAGGGTACTGGGATTCACAGGATACCTGTGGGGTGCTGAGTGGAGAGGGAGGTCTGAAGCAAGAGAATCTAGGTCTCTGGAGCTTCAAGGGGACAAAGCAGAGCCCAGAGGAAAGGGGTGGGGCCCAGAGCCTGTGCCTAAGGCTACTGGCTGATTTGGTGCTCCATTGGGTGATTATGTCCACTTTTGAGAATTTATTTTCTTTAGAAGAGGCCAGCAGGCAGACACAGGCACAGAGAAGGCATTGTGGATGCATACAGCGCTGGGGATGTGCTGACGCATGGAATCCTGGAAAATCAGGCAACGGGGGTGAAGGCCCTAGCAGAGAAGGGCTGAAAGTAACAGCTGCTGCGGCGTGAGCTGGTGGCGGGGGTGGAAAGAGCGCCAGGGAAGAGGACAGGGTGCTCCAAGGTTTGGAGGCTCGGGCCTTGGGGATGTTGCAGGAGGCGTGAGTCAGGGTGCGTGTGTGAGCTGCTCACTCCGACCCTTAGGGATTTGAGGAACAGGGTCCAGGGATGTCAAGAGCCGAGGTGGATGCGATTTCAGGGACTGAGCACGCCGGGAGAGGACGACTTGGGCCTTGCGCTTTGTTGCGGCCACAGCAAGACCTTGCCGCTCAGGGCAGGAGGTGGGGAGCTCACCAAGTTTGCGGCCAGCCTGATGGGCGGCGTCCCCCATGCTGACAGTGAACAAGCAAGCTGGCTGGACTTGTGCATGAGGACACGCTGGTAAGTGCACAGCTCTTGTCCCAGCTTGTGCCACCCTGCACGGCGTGCTAATGGGCTGCCATCTGGACACTCGGAGCTCCAGATGGTGAATTCCCCTGCATAGGGGTGCTGTGCAGGGGAGTTTGCTTCCATTTTTAGCTAATGTATTCTACCAGGGAAACCTTTCAATTTGATGGAGCTCCAAGGCTGCTATACCTCTCCTGACCAGTGGTCCTGTTCCCTTTACCCTTGGGGAGATGAGGACAGAAGAATGCTCACCTGATTTATGCTGAGCACCTTGACCATTTATTCATAGCCAGCATCTCCCCTTATACCTTATTTTATCCCCTGGGAAAATGGGGCCTCAAGGGATGCCAAGGGATGGGGTATACAGTCCCTCACATCAAATATTTGTTAAAGAAGACTTGTACCATATCTGTGCTTGAAAAATAATATAGATATTGAGACAACTATTTAATAATTCCAGCCTACCAGTTATGTTTTTCTTCATGATCTTATATGACATATGAAACTTTCATTTATAAAAGTATAATTAGGAATAAATGCTTTTAATTGTTACACAATTTTACAATTTTAAATGCTCAAATAGATTAACTATAATGTTTACTATATTTTCACAAATAAATAAAACATTTTAGCACCAATTAATATACATTGTAATACAGAATTCTGAACTTACTATACATCAACTCTATAGAGTGAATCTGAGATACATTATGATGATAATTGCTGAACAAGAACTACAGATCAAACGAACTAGATTTTATATTATTTAGTTTATTTCCACATGTATTGACTGTCTTCAACCTGTCTGAATGTCGTGCTACACTCGAGAGGCATGTATGTGCCCAGAGTCTGGAATGGATGGTTATCCATAGTCATTCTCCTTACTTTGTTCTAGATGTTACTCCTCTCACTATGACTTTTTTTAAATTGCAGATTTCTTTTTCCCTAGAAATACTTGTTCCCCATGCAAAATGAAGCATAGGCTTTTATAATTTGTGTGTGTTTGTATAGTTTACCTATTTTTTTTCTAAACTATTTGCTATGTTTTCCTGTTTGGTTGTTGGTGGTGGGTTTTTTGTGTGTTTTGTTTGTGTTTGTTTTTGTGAATAGGTATCTTCTGCCTCATTTCACTCTTTAATAGTGAAGAAAATAATTATCACAGCCCTCTTTGGAAGCTGCCATTTGAAAATAAGAAATACTTCTATTGTGGTCTTATTTATTTATTTTTACTTTTGGTTTTAAGCCATTAAATGACTTAGCACTGTATTTTTTGTGTATCCTAAAAATACATTTTACAAATTACAGACCTGAACCTAACCATGCTGTTGTAGCCTGTCATTAACAACTATAAAGTGCTGTGCAGGGAGCAGTAGAGCTCAATTCTAGGTCATTGTTTTGGTCATTTGCATAGTGAATGCAGTTTTAAAACTTTATTTTAAGTGATTGGACCAAATTTAAAACATTAAAACATCTGTGTGAGTGTGTGTGTGTGTGCGTGTGTGTGTGTGTGTGTTTTATTCTTAATATTAAAGGAAATTCAAGAAAATCGAAAACCTAAACATTCTACATGAAATATCAAATATCCAAGTCTCATACCCATGTTTCCATGTTATATGCACACAGTATTTGATGAATAAACTAAGAACTTTTAAAGTAACCTGTATACTTTAAATATTTTTTCAAACATCTAAATTTTTAAAAATCCTATATGGAAAAAAAAAATCCTGTATGTTCAATACTATATGCTCAAGAGAACATAATCATAGTTAAATTAATAATAACTAGACTCAAAAAAAAGGACTTATGGAGCCATGAGACCATATCCTTTCTTGCTAACTTTGGAGGCTACTTGAGCAGTATACAGTTGTCTCTCAGTATCTGTGGGAGATTAGTTCCTGGACCCCACCTCCTGTGGATGCCAACATCTGAGGATGCATAAGTCTCATATAAAATGGCGTAGTATTTGCACATAACCTACACAATCCTCCCATATACTTTAAATCATCTCTAGATTACTTAGAATGCCTAATACAATGTAAATGCTATGTAAATAGTTGTAAATACAATGTAAGTATTATGTAAATAATTGCCAGCATGGGGCAAATTTGAGTTTTGCTTTTGGGAACTGTATGGATTTTTTAACTAACATTTTCCATCCATTGGATGGTTGAATCTGTGGATGTGAAAACCTGTGGATATGGAGGGCTGACTGTATTTTCCTTTGATTTCAGAACATTCCATTAAGTTCACCTGCTAAAGGTATTATGCAATGGGAAGGGGAAAAGGACTTTAGAGGCAGAAGAGGAGGGCGTGGTCCTATTCCAAGGAGAGGTTAGACTTTAATGAAATCACCTGTGAATTTCTAAATGCCATTGCTATATTTCATGAATGTGAACTTGAAAACCCAATTTTGTTACTTAAAAAAATCTTTTGGCAAAGAAAGACAGCGGCTGGTCAAGGTTGCCATCCTAGAACCCTCCTTAATATCCTGGATGTGGACACAAAAATAAGAATTTCAAGCTTATTGTCATCTTCTCTTAAAATAATTCATTTGCTTGATATGGTAACACTTCATGTTTTGCTTGGTAGACAGAGACTATCTAAATTGTATTGACTCTTCCACAGCTGTATGAAGGAAAGAATAATCCAATTATCTAAGCTTTGCAAAACATATTAAAAAATTTTTATCTTAGCAAAGATTCTTTCTACTTCATCAACTGATCTAAATAATAGATGGGAAAACTTTAATACTACTCTTGTTTACCTAAGGTTTGCAAGAGTTTCTCATACAAAAATTCAATTTTTATGTCAATAAATAATAAAGCTGACTACACTATAAATCGTAGTGGGCCTCTTACAACTGAGGAAAAAATAAGTTTAAAGTGAAAATGAACTGTAAGAAGTGAAACAATTTTAGATTAATTTTCTCAGGGAAAATGGACACATGCTTTATGATAATAACTGTTGCTGTGTTAAATGGAGTAAAATCCAATTTCGTTGCAGGAAACTCTGTATGTCATACTTCAGTCTAACTTTGAGCTTGGAAATGGTGTTCAACCACCTGGAATATGGATTGAGGGCAGATTCTTCAAACTTAAAATAACTCTAAAATAATAAAGAATGAATTTGATTTATGTTAAATTCACTAGGTACTTAAATAATCGATTCTTTTCATGCCTCTGGCCTGAAATGCAGTGGAGTGTGGTCCAAGCAGTTGTCATTTCATCTGGATCCACCAGGAGCCTCATTCCTGCCTTATGCAAGAACCAAGGTCTTCCTGTACATTTGTACATGGCCACTTACTGGATGGGATCACGATCTTTCTGGACTGTGGCTGGGGAATAAAAGGACAGCTGGGCAGTGTGGTGGACCAAGGACGAGACCCAGGGTGCACCAGTGGTGACTCTGTGCCTTGGACATGAATTGTGGCAACTGTTTTGTCAGGCCACGTTCTAAGTGCTGAGACTACAGAGAATATTCCTAAAAATTCTGTTTATGACCATTCAACCTTGACTTGGAGGCAGGAGGCAAGGAGACATAGATGAAAAGGGGAAAGGCCATTTTCTCTTGTTTGATGAATATATTTTGACACAGAATACATTATGAGTCTAAATTATTCTCTTCTAATAAACAATTTCAGTGAAAAAAGGATACAATGTATTAAACATTCCTTGCTGAATAAATTATTGAAGAGAATAGTTAGGTGCATGGTGGTTAAGCTCATTCTCTCTCCCTATATCCTAGAAGTAGTGAATTGATGAGAAGCCTGCTATCTCCCTTCTGATGCGCTGGAGGTGGAGGGGGCTGCTGTGTTAGTCTCAAAGGGCCCTGCTCACCTGGGCAGGACTACAGAAAATGCACAGCAGGAAGCAGACAGCCCTCTTTGAGCACCAGTCCACGTGAGTGATGCCTGGTCTTGCAGCAGCTCCTCTTGCCCCTGGAGTGGGAGGGATGGGAGCCTGGGCCGAGGAAAAACAGTGAGGTATGTTGGCTTGCCTGGAAGTGTGAGAGCCTTTCATCTCTGGCTGTGTAGAGGACTGGGGGCTGTGTTTGTTTATTTATTTATTTATTTATTTATCATTATTATTATTATTATTTTGTGGACAGAGGATGGAGAAAGTGTGAAGTCTCTGCTCGGTCTTCTTTTCTTTTCTTTTTTTTTTTTACATCTTTATTGGGGTATAATTGCTTTACAATGGTGTGTTAGTTTCTGCTTTATAACAAAGTGAATCAGTTATACATATACATATGTTCCCATATCTCTTCCCTCTTACGTCTCCCTCCCTCCCACCCTCCCTATCCCACCCCTCCAGGAGGTCACAAAGCACTGAGCTGATCTCCCTGTGCTATGTGGCTGCTTCCCACTAGCTATCTATTTTATGTTTGTTAGTGTATATATGTCCATGCCTCTCTCTCGCTTTGTCACAGCTTACCCTTCCCCCTCCCCATATCCTCAAGTCCATTCTCTAGTAGGTCTGTGTCTTTATTCCTGTCTTACCCCTAGGTTCTTAATGACATTTTTTCCCTTAAATTCCATATATATGTGTTAGCATACAGTATTTGTCTTTCTCTTTCTGACTTACTCACTCTGTATGACAGACTCTAGGTCCATCCACCTCATTACAAATAGCTCAATTTCATTTCTTTTTATGGCTGAGTAATATTCCATTGTATGTATGTGCCACATCTTCTTTGTCCATTCATCTGATGATGGACACTTAGGTTGTTTCCATCTCCAGGCTATTGTAAATAGAGCTGCAATGAACATTTTGGTACATGACTCTTTTTGAATTATGGTTTTCTCAGGGTATATGCCTAGTAGTGGGATTGCTTGGTCATATGGTAGTTCTATTTGTAGTTTTTTAAGGAACCTCCATACTGTTCTCCATAGTGGCTGTACCAATTCACATTCCCACCAGCAGTGCAAGAGTGTTCCCTTTTCTCCACACCCTCTCCAGTATTTATTGTTTCTAGATTTTTTTTTCTGTATTTGTTTTTTTTTTTTTTCTTTGCGGTATGCGGGCCTCTCACTGCTGTGGCCCCTCCCGTTGCAGAGCACAGGCTCCGGACGCGCAGGCTCAGTGGCCATGGCTCACAGGCCCAGCCGCTCCGCGGCATGTGGGATCCTCCTGGACCGGTGCACGAACCCGTGTCCCCTGCATCAGCAGGGGAACTCTCAACCACTGCGCCACCAGGGAAGCCCCTGTTTCTAGATTTTTCGAGGATGGCCATTCTGACTGCTGTGAGATGATATCTCATTGTAGTTTTGATTTGCATTTCTCTAATGATTAATGATGTTGAGCATTCTTTCATGTGTTTGTTAGCAGTCTGTCTATCTTCTTTGGAGAAATGTCTGTTTAGGTCTTCTGCCCATTTTTGGATTGGGTTGTTTGTTTTTTTTGTTATTGAGTTGCATAAGCTGCTTGTAAATTTTGGAGATTAGTCCTTTGTCAGTTGCTTCATTTGCAAATATTGTCTTCCATTCTGAGGGTTGTCTTTTGGTCTTGTTTATGGTTTCCTTTGCTGTGCAAAAACTTTGAAGTTTCATTAGGTCCCATCTGTTTATTTTTGTTTTTATTTCCATTTCTCTAGGAGGTGGGTCAAAAAGGATCTTGCTGTGATTTATGTCATAGAGTGTCCTGCCTATGTTTTCCTCTAAGAGTTTGATAGCTTCTGGCCTTACATTTAGGTCTTTAATCCATTTTGAGGGTTTTTTTTGTGTATGGTGTTAGGGAATGTTCTAATTTCATTCTATGCAAATAAATGTATACACAGGGCTTCCCTGGTGGCGCAGTGGTTGAGAGTCCGCCTGCCGATGCAGGGGACACGGGTTCGTGCCCCGGTCTGGGAGGATCCCACGTGCCGCGGAGCGGCTGGGCCCGTGAGCCATGGCCGCTGAGCCTGCGCGTCCGGAGCCTGTCCTCCGCAACGGGAGAGGCCACAACAGTGAGAGGCCCGCGTAACGCATAAAAAAAAAAAAAAAAAATGTATACACATATATAATCCTGTCTTTTAAATTATCTCATGTTTACCAATCTTCTCCTCATGAGCCCTTTCCTCCTTAGTCCTACTGTTTCTGTCGCTTCCTTCAGCTGACCCATCCCCTCTCCAGACTTACTTCCTCGAGCACACAGGCTACCACCATTGACTGCTTTTCTCTCTCAGAACCTTTAAGAACATGATCTTGACCTGGTGTGGACTCAGCCTTACCATCCTCTGTAACATTTCTGATGCCTTCTGATACTGAAAACCTCTGACTTTGATTCTTATTCTGAAAGGTCTTCTTAATGTATTACCCCAACCCTGACATGAAAGAAAAGGTTATGTATTTTAAGAGAAAAGAACCCACCCCCCCACTGCAGACTGTTACGTGGTTACATTTAAGCAGATGATTACTAAACAGAACCTGAAACATATACAGAACACAGACAAGAGTGACCCCACTGTCATTTGTATGTGTTTCTATTTATTTTTCCTCCCATTAACTTCATGTATTTGGAAAACCTGTTTCCGCCTCCTTGTCATCATCATTGAAGGTCTCCAGACAGGCGTCTTGTCTGTCCTGCCTCACCACCTGAAGCTGCCCTTATCAGGCAAAGCCGCTGCTCCAAATTCTCTTTCAGTCTCACTGCTGTAAAACATCCTGTCTACCCAGGAACAGATCCCATAGCCCAGTCTTGGTGGGCTCCTGCTGTCCTTCTCTGTTGGATCACCAGCCAGTCTGGTGTTATCTCTAGGGAGATGGACCAGAGGCCTGCTGTTCTCATCCAGTATTGTTTGTCACAGGCTCAGAGCTAAGTCCACGCTGTGCAGTGAATGGGTTATCACTCATCCTACTGCTATCAAAAGGCAAGACCAAGAACTGAAGTATAATTCCAGAAAACAGCGCACAAAGCCAAGAAATAAAACAGGAGTATTGCCCAACATCCGATACTAGTACACAGTTAATGTTGTCTCAATGTCTGTACCTGAGCTGTACTGCCACATACAGGTCTGGCATGTGGTTCTGGTGGCAATGCCAGTGCTAAGAACAGGTTCAAGGCCATATTCAGAGCAGTGATCAGTAAAGTGTTTTTGACGATCCCAATCAAGACACATAAAAATGAAGGAGTTTTAAGAGTGAAGGAAGATACAAAGGAGAATGGCTTCTCTAGACCCTGCAGAAAGGACGGGCCATTGGAACCTCAGGTGCCCTTGTCTTTACTATCAAGGATCACATCACTGAAAGAGTGAACCTTTGCAACTTTGAAGATGGACAGATAGTCTATGATCTGGGTGGTATATCGATCGAGGGACATGTGTGGCTTGCCTTCAAGGAGTGACAAAGTAGAATGGAATTAGTTGAAATCACTAGAGACAACACAGAAGGAAGAGTATTTGGGACACATGGTAGATGTGAGGTGGGCTGTAAAATTGACAGTGACCACCAAAGTCTCCAAATAGACACATTTGGGGAGAAGTTCAGGAGAGATGCTTGAAATCTCTTGAAAGGTGCTTGATACTTACTTGAAATCTTAAGATTAGTTAAGTTTCAGTACTAAACACATAGATAGAGCATTGGGTGGACTCCTGCTTTGACTGTCATCTAAGGTTGACCAGGAGGTGCTCAGTCCCATGTCTCAGGGCATCAGGCTCTCTGGAAGCAGCACACACTTGGATGCCTGCAGGTCGATAGGCTTGCCTTGTGAAAGGTACTACAGCCTCCAAAGCACACTTTGTTAATATCCTGTGTGTTGCATGGATGACACGGGTGCCTGACCTGCTCCATCTCGGCCCCAAGCCTCATGTCCACCTCAGGGCCTGTTTAGCCTCCCTGGATCCCTCCTCCCTTCCTGTGGGCTCTGCTGAAGTGTCCTCTCATCAGAGAGGCCTTTCCTGGCCACCCCCCTGAGGCCTGCTTGATTTTGCCATGGTTTGGCGGCTCTTACACCACAGGACACTCTACAGCCTTCCTTACTGTCTCTGCCGCCAGTGGAATTAAGCAGGAACTGCTGTGTCCCCTTCAACCATGTGGCAGCATAAGCTCAACCACACGGGTTAGATGAGGAGTTCGTGCATTGGTTAAATAACGTGACTTTAAAGGATATTACATGATTAATCATTCCAACTCTTTCAAACCAAGCTACAAAACCTTTTACCAGACACTGTAAGGTAAGATATTTGGTGCATTAAATTATGACATTTTCATAATTTGTGGAAGCTGAGCAGATTGAGCATTGAAGGATGGGGGTGCTGGGAGCCTCATATCTGATCCTCAGTTCAGGGCAGTGATGATACTGCCAGGTGGGAGTGGGCGACAGCCTGGTACAGGCTGCCCGAGGGGTGAGGATGTCATCAGTACATACTTAGTTTCCTCTCCTTTCTGTCCTTCTCTGCATCCTCCCTCTGGTCTTTTCACACCTGTTTGACCCTCCCGCCCCCCACTACATCTGCCTCACCTCTGCTGGGCTGACCTGGTTGGCTGCTCTGAGTTTAAGAACAGGGATGCCTGTGTCACTGGCCAGAGGGTGTCTCTCGGGTACCCAGTGACACTCCCCCAACTTCATCCCATGGAGGAACATCTGTCTGCTTTTCCCCTGGAAGTGGGTCTGCTCCCTGGCTTGCAACCGAAGCTCTGATTACCTACAGACCCCTGCTGCCCAGTACCATTGTCACTGGTCATAGAAGGCTGTTGACATTTAAATTAGTGAAAAGTAAATAAAGTTAAAAATTCACTTCCTCAGTGGCACTAGCCACATTTTAAGTGCTGAATTGTCACACTTTTTATAGGAACCTTTCTAGCGTTACAGAAAGTTCTTCTTTAGACAGTGTCCATGACAAGAGCTACATGATGAAATATAATTCCATCACATTTCCTAGTCTAGTGAGTAAATTTATAGGTGGGACGAATACAAATGCCAAGTTGCTCAGAGTGCAGGAAAGTGCAGGGTGGCTGCGGGATGCAGCCGGCCACCAGCACTGTGCCTCTCAGCAGGCCCCAGAGCCAGGGCCCTGGGACTACAGGTCTTCCCTGGCCATCAATCCCGATTTCCCTGTCTTGCCTTCAGGAGGCCCGGGAAGCACCGAGTCCTTAGGTACACTTCACAAACCAGAGAACACAGCCTCACAATATGGTTCATTCCTGCAAGGGAAGAATTCTGAAGTGGTTGACAAGCCTTGCCTATTCCCTGGAGTATTCTTTCACCAGTAGGCTAGTTATCAGAAAGGTAAACTCTCTCCTTTAGCTGTTTTCAAGTGCTAATTCATCACATGTTTTACATTACAGGAAATTGTGCTCTGAACAGATTTGTGTTTGATTGCCCAGGTAACAAGCAGTGAGTGTTCCCCTAGACAAGTTCAAAGAAGGGAGGCGCTCCTTCAGAAACAGTGCCACCCCCACCCCCCACCCTCCTGCAAGCTTAGGGAATAAGGGAAAGTTGGAATATTTGGAAAGTAAAATCTTTTTGTGTCTTTGTTTGCATTTTTGTTTTCTTTCATTGGTCACTTGATTGGAAAAATGCTATTCCTAATAAATGTAAGTAACCTGCCCTACTTTCTGGTGGACAGTCTGAGATATGAGGTTAAATTATTACATAAAAATGCATCTGAGTCAATTCATCCTCCCTGGGGTCAGAAGGGTATGACCAAGCTCTTCTTGGAGTTCCAGAATTCCAAATGACTCCTTAACTTCCATCCCTCCTACTCTCTCTGGACACCCCCTTCTCCACCTATTGAAAAGCGTGTTCCTTGACCCACCCAGACTTGACAGTTCAGTGGGGCTCCCCTGCTCTCCCTCCTCCATGCTGTACCCCCATTTCTGGGGCCTCATCACTGTGGAAGGTGGGGATGGTAAGGGTAGAAGTGGGTGGGAGGCATTGGGGAGCTTTTGGAGTAGAACCAGGAGTGCATATATGGGGAGGTGACAAGGTCCCCCAGGAGAGGGAGGACCAAACTTGTCTGGTGGATGAGAAGTTATATTTATTTTACACTGTATAGTATTTAAAAAGAGAATTTAAAAATCCAAATAACAAAAAAGTAGTAATTTTTCTATTTGAAACCTATGTATAAATTAGTTTTTAAAATAAATCCTAATAAAGTATTAAATATGAAGTTTTTTAATATTTATAAATTAAATATTATTTAAGATCATTTGAATGGGCTTTTTTCATAACTTGAACATTAGTGTGAGGTTTTGATTCATTCTCAGAAGGTAGCTGTAGATTCCCTTTCTCTAGTTCACAAATAGAGGTGATTCTCCAGAGGGCAGTTCAGATAAAAAGCAAAGCTGGCAGGGACAGAATTGGCTGCAGGCTTTTCTCTGCTGTGTCCCACCACCCCACTCTGCTGTTGAAACCCTGCTAGCCTGGGGCCTGGGTCCGTGTGACGGACAGAGGTGGTTTCCCATGCAAGACTGCTCAGTGTGGGCCCCTGAGAGCTTAGTGCCACTGCACCCGCCACAGCTCTGAGGGTTGAAGTGACACCTGCAAACCCAGTACAGATGAGCCTCCTTGAGAAAGATGTGTACTGAGGAAATGAATGATTACTAAAGTGAAACTCGCCATCTTCCTCTCTCCTCTAGTGCCCCATCACTAATAATCTGATGTGGGGGTGTGGCTATTTTCTCAGTCGGTGGATGGGAGAGGGTTGGAGAGGGGTCAGAGAGTGGCTGCAGGGACAGACCTTCCTGCCGTCCTCTGCCTGTTCTTCCTTAGTGCCTTGGGTTTTCATTGTTCTGGCCAGTGGCTCTAGGACCTCTCAGAACTGGGTCCCCCAGGACCGACTGGCCCAGGCCTGGCTCTCCTGGGTCCTCACCAGCCCCAGACCTTGGGCTGGGCAGTCATTCTGTGTCAATATGACACTACTTTCCTGGCTCACAGTGGAGTCATCTCATCCTGTGTGTGGACCCCAGGCGAGGAGCCTTGTTTTGTAGGTACTGGGTGCTCAGCACAGATGTGATTGCCCCAGTCAGCTGGAACTTAACTGCCTCCATTCCTCCCTCTGCCAGGGGAGAATGGTGTCATCTGCTTCTTGGACAAATTTGTTAGGCCTCTGAGGAATCTGTAGGACTTCTTCAATCTGAGACTCTGTGCAGTGGTAGAAATTAAAAACACTGGCAGGACAGTGTGGGGCAGGTTCTTTGCGATGAGAGAATTTGACTCCCTGAGAGAGGAACCCCCCTCCCCCAGCCCCACCACAGACCTGACACTAGGCACTGCAGCCAGAATATTAAACCTGGAAGAGTTTTCTGAGGTAATCCAACCACATCACCATGTGAATAAAGAAATTCAGGATCTGAAATGTCCATGTTCAGAGGATTTTGTTATAAATAATAGCATAGCATGCTGCCTAGCTGTTTAAAATTTTAATCTGAAATTGTTTGTCTCTGACACCTGCTTTGTGTTAACCTGTCATGTGTTTTCCCAAGGGGTTCCTGCCCCTGTGTGCATTGATTCCTTTTGTTGTTAGAAAAATGCATTTTTTTTGTTTTTTTTGGAAAGGATTCTATTTATTCTTTTTTTTTTAAACATCTTTATTGGGGTATAATTGCTTTACAATGGTGTGTTAGTTTCTGCTTTGTTAGTTTCAACAAAGTGAATCAGTTATACATATACATATGTTCCCATATCTCTTCCCTCTTGCGTCTCCCTCCCTCCCACCCTCCCTATCCCACCCCTCCAGGAGGTCACAAAGCACTGAGCTGATCTCCCTGTGCTATGCGGCTGCTTCCCACTAGCTATCTATTTTATGTTTGTTAGTGTATATATGTCCATGCCTCTCTCTCGCTTTGTCACAGCTTACCCTTCCCCCTCCCCATATCCTCAAGTCCGTTCTCCAGTAGGTCTGTGTCTTTATTCCTGTCTTACCCCTAAGTTCTTCATGACATTTTTTTCTCTTAAATTCCATATATATGTGTTAGCATACAGTATTTGTCTTTCTCTTTCTGACTTACTCACTCTGTATGACAGACTCTAGGTCCATCCACCTCATTACAAATAGCTCAATTTCATTTCTTTTTATGGCTGAGTAATATTCCATTGTATGTATGTGCCACATCTTTATCCATTCATCTGATGATGGACACTTAGGTTGTTTCCATCTCCGGGCTATTGTAAATAGAGCTGCAATGAACATTTTGGTACATGACTTTTTTTGAATTTTGGTTTTCTCAGAGTATATGCCCAGTAGTGGGATTGCTTGGTCATATGGTAGTTCTACTTGTAGTTTTTTAAGGAACCTCCATACTGTTCTCCATAGTGGCTCAACCAATTCACATTCCCACCAGCAGTGCAAGAGTGTTCCCTTTTCTCCACACCCTCTCCAGCATTTATTGTTTCTAGATTAGAAAAATGCATTTTTAAAGGCAGGAGTCACACGCTGGTGTAAATTTCTTCTGGGAAGACCATAAAGGACCCTGGCCCCTGGTGTTGGTGTTCAGAGCCTCAGGGGACACAGAGCAGGACAGTGGCCCTGTGAGGTTCAGTAAGCCCAGGAGCTTACCTCTGGCAAGAAAGGCAGAAACTCTCTCTCTGATCTTGCTGCATTCAGGACTTAATCTGCCTTGCGCTATTGGTGTTGTTGTCTTCTGTGATATAATGGAATGGGAAGGATAATTCCCATTCTACCTTGAGCTGAGTTTTGGTTCCTTTATTTCCAGCTTCTCTAGATAGCTCAGTTTCTCTTTGGCGAGAGGAATAAATGACTGGCTAGTGATTTTTTTTTTTAAGATTTTTTTGATATGGACCATTTTTAAAGTCTTTATTGAATTTTTTACAATATTGCTTCTGTTTTATGGCATGGGGCATGTGGGATCTTAGCTCCCTGACCAGGGATTGAACCACATCCCCTGCATTAGAAGGCGAAGTCTTAACCACTGGACCGCCAGGGAGGTCCTGCTAGTGATATTTTAAATCTCCTGCTTTAAACAGGGTCATTCTGAAAGGTTGTGTCGTTCTCCAATTGACTTTTTTCCCCCTCTAATGAGAGAAGTGATTTAATCTAATGCTTGAAATTAATTTTCCAGATTACTGACTATAATCACTTTGCTTCAAAGAATCTTTGTGTTTCCCTGGAGAATTTGTTTTTCTGCAGTTTTCCAATTCTTCTAATAACTGCAGAGACCCTGCCCCTAGAACTCACAGGTGACCATGCAATTCCTTGGCTTCTAGCTTCTCAACACACTAACCAGTACCCAGGGAAATAGTGTCAGGTGGGGATAAAGGCTGGAGAGTGAAGGACCAGGGTAAGGGAGTTTGAGAGTGAGTGAGGCAGGGTGATATTGGGGAGGGTTTCTCTGAGAGGCTACATTTAAGAAGAGACCATGTGAAGGAGGGCAGGGGGCCCAGAGCAGGAAGGAGCTCAGGGCATGTGGGACCATCAAGAAGGCAGGGCAACAGGAGCACAGTGGAGACACACTATAAGATGGAGCACATCGCAGGGGAGGGTTCTTGAATGTTCTTCTAAGTTTCTATGTCATTTTAACCAAGGAAATTGCACTATCTGGTTTGGATTTAAGGATCTTCTCTATGGCCACTTCCCTACATGAGATCAGTAGGACAGGGCGGGAGCAGAACCCAAGTTGCAAGGAGAAGTAATCCCGCAATCTTGGAGAGAGAGATGAGAGGAAAGTGGTGGGATGGGGGGGAGCCGCCTGGCTGCACTCTGACACTGAGCTGGAGGCATACACAGAACTGGCCCTGGTCCCACCTGGCCAGACACCATCCAGGGCCACTCCAGGCCTCCAACCCCCCTGCTCTGGCCTTTGGCAGTGATGGCTCACAGCTCCCACATCCTGCCTGGCTTCGTGGGTGATGCTGATCTCCACAGGGTGCATTCTGCCCCAAGGCTGGTCCTCTGTACAGGCAGGAGCAGAGGCTTGCACCTCATTCCCCAGGGGCTGGGCTTCCCCCTTGGAAATGTTCTGTGAAATCAAGAGCCAGGAGCTCCAGACACCAGCATGGGCTGGCAGTCTGCATGGAAACCCTTTGTCTCTCCCATCCCTGTCCCCTCAGGTTACTTTCTCCAATACACAGACGGTAGCCTGTGGAAACTTTGCAGTGTGATGCTTTGGGGAAGCCGGACCACAGGCAATGATCAGTTCAGAGTCATCGGGCTACTCAAACCTTTTTTGGATTGTCAAAAATCCAGAAATAGCAAAATTAAAACCACCAGACCAATAAAATAGTAATTAGTAAAAGTTTATTGTGCACATAAAAACAGTTTGTGAACTGGGAGGTTTCAAATCCAAAGCTGGTATGAAGCTCAGATGCATGACATTGTAGGGTGGCTTATCAAGGGAAAATGAGGAAGCCCTTTAGCCTTTACAGTGGGGGTTACACCCCCTTTATAAGGGGGGTTTCCAGATAGCAGGAGATTGGTTAAAAGTGACCAGCTCATACCATTTTTAGGAAGATGACTGAAGTTTCTTTTATAGTTATCAGAGGCATTTATAAGAAATAACTGTTCAGTTTCACTTATGTTCATGAAACAAACTAGATTTAGTTTTGTTTATGTGGCTTATATGGTTTTGTCTTCCTTCCTTCTCTTCCCTATTTCTTTCTCTCTCTCTCTCTCCCCTCCCCCTTCTCTGGTGCTCCTTTCTTCTCTATTCCACGATGTCCTTAGATATCATGAACGAAGCAGACAGCTTTCTGCAAAGCCTTGTTTTTTTATATTGATTATAGTCAGTTGTTAACTTTCCAGCGTCTCCTAGTGTTCCAAAGCCTTGGAATATGCCTGCCTACACCACAAAGACTCCTCTCTTTACTCTCCTGATTTCTAAGACAGCGTGGTCCACTCTCACCAAGCCCCCAGCCCCTCAAAGGGTAAGTTCAGAGACTCTCCTCTGCCTTCTGGGGCAACTCGTCAGCAAGTCTTTTTCTCTGGGGCAGGTTGGGAACTGCACATTCATTCCCTGGCCCCAGTTACCTATCTCTGTGATAATAATGATAATTCAAAATTTTCAGCTTCTAGAATCAACATGAAAACTTAATTGTGTTTATAGATGAAATTAGAAGTGAGAGATGGCAGGAAAGTTCAGCTTATTGTGTGACACTGTGAATCAAGATTTGTCTCTGGAAGAAGGGAACAGTTGGAAGCAGATGATTTAAAGTTGCAAAGGGGGCTTCCCTGGTGGCGCAGTGGTTGAGAGTCCGCCTGCCGATGCAGGGGACATGGGTTCGTGCCCCAGTCTGGGAAGATCTCACATGCCGCAGAGCGGCTGGGCCCGTGAGCCATGGCCACTGAGCCTGCACGTCCAGAGCCTGTGCTCTGCAACAGTCGAGGCCACAACAATGAGAGGCCCGCGTACCACAAAAAAATAAAAAAATAAAGTTGCAAAGGTAATCAATATGAGCCATATTGAGAGAGTCGATTTTCATATACTGGAGTCTAAAACTGGAAAAACAATATATGTTTCAGTGGCAAAGCACTATCTAGAGAGCTGAAATTAACCGTCAGAGTGAGAAAGAGTTGAAAGAGCTAACCTCACCCGCCACTTTCCTCTGCTCAGGGTAGAGGGATTTGGGTTGGTGAGATGGGCAGGGAGCTCTCACTCCCCATCACATACCCTCCATTCTATTTTTTCGTATATTAAATAATATATCAAATGCGTGTAATTAAATATATGTGATGTTTATCACATTGACATTTTAGTTGGCAGAGACTTATAAGTAGAAACTACCTCTTCCTTTCCTTTCCACATTATATAAACCTTCTCTGGTGCATATTTCTGTCTGTGGGGAGTAACTTCTTAACCTGAAAAATTCTTGAAAAGCTTATTTCACTTCAACAAGGTATGCTATTAAATTTCCACATTTTCATCTAAAAAAAAAGCCTCCATTCTATGAGTTACTACCTTTTATGGTCTATTTTTTCATCCTCTAAATTTGTGTATTGAGAATTGAGGCCAATAATATAATTTCTTCCCTTACTTTTCCCTGTGAATCACTGGATCCCACCTCTACTGTGTCTTATACCCAAAGTCTCTTTACAAAATGGATTTGCTCTTTATTGTTGCTTTCTCCCTCCTTTCCAACAGATCTCTGAGCAGAGTCCAACTTGCCTTTCTATTCTGAGTATATAACAAATCAGAGCTCATTTTAGAGACCACCCATTCTCTCTCAAATTCTTTTCGTTCCAAACATCTTATATTAGAATAGAAGGCAATGATCGATATTTGTGCATCATACTTAGGCAGGGACAAGAGACCTGTGTGTCTTTCGAGGGAGGGAAAATACACTGTATGCCTTGTGAGAGAGTGGAACATCTCAGGGTTTAGAGGGACCCTTTTGTTAGTTGTCATCTGTTTTCTCTTTTGTGATCAAAGTTGGAGGTAGTTGGTGGATTCTTCTACCCAGTAATGCTGGATGCCTTTAACCAGAGCCATCTCTGTAATGCTTGCTTGTACGAATGCAATTTTCAAACCAGGGATGCAACAGGGTGTGTTGATCTATAACGGGTCTTAGCAGTTCTTTTCTAGATCTCCACATCTCCTATTAAATGAATGATTTCTTTTTTTTTTTTTAAACATCTTTATTGGGGTATAATTGCTTTACAATGGTCTGTTAGTTTCTGCTTTATAACAAAGTGAATCAGCTATACATATACATATGTTCCCATATGTCTTCCCTCTTGCGTCTCCCTCCCTCCCACTCTCCCCATCCCACCCCTCCAGGCTGTCACAAAGCACCGAGCTAATATCCCTGTGCCTTGCGGCTGCTTCCCCCTAGCTATCTACCTTACTACGTTTGTTAGTGTGTATATGTCCATGACTCTCTCTTGCCCTGTCAAAACTCACCCTTCCCCCTCCCCATATCCTCAAGTCCGTTCTCCAGTAGGTCTGCGTCTTTATTCCTGTCTTACCCCTAGATTCTTCATGACATTTTTTTTTCCCTTAAATTCCATATATATGTGTTAGCATACGGTATTTGTCTTTTTCTTTCTGACTTACTTCACTCTGTATGACAGACTCTAGGTCTATCCATCTCATTTCAAATAGCTCAACTTCATTTCTTTTTAAGGCTGAGTAATATTCCATTGTGTATATGTGCCACATCTTCTTTATCCATTCATCTGATGATGGGCGCTTAGGTTGTTTCCATCTCCAGGCTATTGTAAATAGAGCTGCAATGAACATTTTGGTACATGACTCTTTTTGAATTTTGGTTTTCTCAGGGTATATGCCAAGTAGTGGGATTGCTGGGTCATATGGTAATTCTATCTGTAGTTTTTTAAGGAACCTCCATACTGTTCTCCATAGTGGCTGTACCAATTCACATTCCCACCAGCAGTGCAAGAGTGTCCCCTTTTCTCCACACCCTCTCCAGCATTTATTGTTTCTAGATTTTTTGATGATGGCCATTCTGACTGGTGTGAGATGATATCTCATTGTAGTTTTGATTTGCATTTCTCTAATGATTAATGATGTTGAGCATTCTTTCATGTGTTTGTAGGCATTCTGTATATCTTCTTTGGAGAAATGTCTATTTAGGTCTTCTGCCCATTTTTGGATGGGGTTGTTTGTTTTTTTGTTATTGAGCTGCATGTAAATTTTGGAGATTAATCCTTTGTCAGTTGCTTCATTTGCAAATGTTTTCTCCCATTCTGAGGGTTGTCTTTTGGTCTTGATTATGGTTTCCTTTGCTGTGCAAAAGCTTTGAAGTTTCATTAGGTCCCATTTGTTTATTTTTGTTTTTATTTCCATTACTCTAGGAGGTGGGTCAGAAAGGATCTTGCTGTGATTTATGTCACAGAGTGTTCTTCCTATGTTTTCCTCTAAGAGTTTGATAGTATCTAGCCTTACATTTAGGTCTTTAATCCTTTTTTTTTTTTTTTAACATCTTTATTGGGGTATAATTGCTTTACAATGGTCTGTTAGTTTCTGATTTATAACAAAGTGAATCAGCTATACATATACATGTGCTCCCATGTGTCTTCCCTCTTGCTTCTCCCTCCCTCCCACTCTCCCCCTCCCACCCCTTCAGGCTGTCCCAAAGCCCCGAGCTAATATCCCTGTGCCTTGCGGCTGCTTCCCCCTAGCTATCTACCTTACTACGTTTGTTAGTGTGTATATGTCCATGACTCTCTCTCGCCCTGTCAAAACTCACCCTTCCCCCTCCCCATATCCTCAAGTCCGTTCTCCAGTAGGTCTGCGCCTCTATTCCTGTCTTATCCCTAGGTTCTTCATGACATTTTTTCCCCTTAAATTCCATATATATGTGTTAGCATACGGTATTTGTCTTTGTCTTTCTGACTTACTTCACTCTGTATGACAGACTCTAGGTCTATCCATCTCATTACAAATATCTCAATTTCATTTCTTTTTAAGGCTGAGTAATATTCCATTGTGTATATGTGCCACATCTTCTTTATCCATTCGTCCGATGATGGGCGCTTAGGTTCTTTCCATCTCCGGGCTATTGTAAATAGAGCTGCAATGAACATTTTGGTACATGACTCTTTTTGAATTTTGGTTTTCTCAGGGTATATGCCCAGTAGTGGGATTGCTGGGTCATATGGTAATTCTATTTGTAGTTTTTTAAGGAACCTCCATACTGTTCTCCATAGTGGCTGAACCAATTCACATTCCCACCAGCAGTGCAAGAGTGTCCCCTTTTCTCCACACCCTCTCCAGCATTTATTGTTTCTAGATTTTTTGATGATGGCCATTCTGACTGGTGTGAGATGATATCTCATTGTAGTTTTGATTTGCATTTCTCTAATGATTAATGATGTTGAGCATTCTTTCATGTGTTTGTTGGCATTCTGTATATCTTCTTTGGAGAAATGTCTGTTTAGGTCTTCTGCCCATTTTTGGATGGGGTTGTTTGTTTTCTTGTTATTGAGCTGCATGAGCTGCTTGTAAATTTTGGAGATTAATCCTTTGTCAGTTGCTTCATTTGCAAATGTTTTCTCCCATTCTGAGGGTTGTCTTTTGGTCTTGATTATGGTTTCCTTTGCTGTGCAAAAGCTTTGAAGTTTCATTAGGTCCCATTTGTTTATTTTTGTTTTTATTTCCATTACTCTAGGAGGTGGGTCAGAAAGGATCTTGCTGTGATTTATGTCATAGAGTGTTCTTCCTATGTTTTCCTCTAAGAGTTTGATAGTTTCTGGCCTTACATTTAGGTCTTTAATCCATTTTGAGCTTATTTTTGTGTATGGTGTTAGGGAGTGATCTAATCTCATACTTTTACATGTACCTGTCCAGTTTTCCCAGCACCATTTATTGAAGAGGCTGTCCTTTCTCCACTGTACATTCCTGCCTCCTTTATCAAAGATAAGGTGTCCATATGTGCGTGGGTTTATCTCTGGGCTTTCTATCCTGTTCCACTGATCTATCTTTCTGTTTTTGTGCCAGTACCATACTGTCTTGATTACTGTTGCTTTGTAGTATAGTCTGAAGTCAGGGAGCCTGATTCCTCCAGCTCCTTTTTTCGTTCTCAAGATTGCTTTGGCTATTCGGGGTCTTTTGTGTTTCCATACAAATTGCGAAATTTTTTGTTCTAGTTCTGTGAAAAATGCCAGTGGTAGTTTGATAGGGATTGCATTGAATCTGTAGATTGCTTTGGGTAGTAGAGTCATTTTCACAATGTTGATTCTTCCCATCCAAGAACATGGTATATCTCTCCATCTATTTGTATCATCTTTAATTTCTTTCATCAGTGTCTTATAATTTTCTGCATACAGGTCTTTCGTCTCCGTAGGTAGGTTTATTCCTAGCTATTTTATTCTTTTTGTTGCAATGGTAAATGGGAGTGTTTTCTTGATTTCACTTTCAGATTTTTCATCATTAGTATATAGGAATGCCAGAGATTTCTGTGCATTAATTTTGTATCCTGCTACTTTACCAAATTCATTGATTAGCTCTAGTAGTTTTCTGGTAGCATCTTTAGGATTCTCTATGTATAGTATCATGTCATCTGCAAACAGTGACAGCTTTACTTCTTCTTTTCCGATTTGGATTCCTTTTATTTCCTTTTCTTCTCTGATTGCTGTGGCTAAAACTTCCAAAACTATGTTGAATAAGAGTGGTGAGAGTGGGCAACCTTGTCTTGTTCCTGATCTTAGGGGAAATGCTTTCAGTTTTTCACCATTGAGGATGATGTTTGCTGTGGGCTTGTCATATATGGCCTTTATTATGTTGAGGAAAGTTCCCTCTATGCCTACTTTCTGGAGGGTTTTTATCATAAATGGGTGTTGAATTTTGTCGAAAGCTTTCTCTGCATCTATTGAGATGATCATATGGTTTTTCTCCTTCAATTTGTTAATATGGTTTATCACATTGATAGATTTGCATATATTGAAGAATCCTTGCATTCCTGGAATAAACCCCACTTGATCATGGTGTATGATCCTTTTAATGTGCTGTTGGATTCTGTTTGCTAGTATTTTGTTGAGAATTTTTGCATCTATGTTCATCAGTGATATTGGCCTGTAGTTTTCTTTCTTTGTGACATCCTTGTCTGGTTTTGGTATCAAGGTGATGGTGGCCTCGTAGAAGGAATTTGGGAGTGTTCCTCCCTCTGCTATATTTTGGAAGAGTTCGAGAAGGATAGGTGTTAGCTCTTCTCTAAACGCTTGATAGAATTCACCTGTGAAGCCATCTGGTCCTGGGCTTTTGTTTGTTGGAAGATTTTTAATCACAATTTCAATTTCAGTGCTTGTGATTGGTCTGTTCATATTTTCTATTTCTTCCTGATTCAGTCTTGGCAGGTTGTGCATTTCTAAGAATTTGTCCATTTCTTCCAGATTGTCCATTTTATTGGTGTAGAGTTGCTTGTAGTAATCTCTCATGATTTTTTTTATTTCTGCAGTGTCAGTTGTTACTTCTCCTTTTTCATTGATAATTCTATTGATTTGAGTCTTCTCCCTTTTTTTCTTGATGAGTCTGGCTAGTGGTTTATCTATTTTGTTTATCTTCTCAAAGAACCAGCTTTTAGTTTTATTGATCTTTGCTATTGTTTCCTTCATTTCTTTTTATTTCTGATCTGATTTTTATGATTTCTTTCCTTCTGCTAGCTTTGGGGCTTTTTTGTTCTTCTTTCTCTAATTGCTTGAGGTGCAAGGTTAGGTTGTTTATTCGAGATGTTTCCTGCTTCTTAAGGTGGGCTTGTATTGCTATAAACTTCCCCCTTAGAACTGCTTTTGCTGCATCCCATAGGTTTTGGGTCGTTGTGTCTCCATTGTCATTTGTTTCTAGGTATTTTTTTATTTCCTCTTTGATTTCTTCAGTGATCACTTCATTATTAAGTAGTGTATTGTTTAGCCTCCATGTGTTTGTATATTTTACAGATCATTTCCTGTAATTGATATCTAGTCTCATGGCGTTGTGGTCAGAAAAGATACTTGATACACCTTCAGTTTTCTTAAATTTACCAAGGCTTGATTTGTGACCCAAGATATGATCTATCCTGGAGAATGTTCCATGAGCACTTGAGAAAAATGTGTATTCTGTTGTTTTTGGATGGAGTGTCCTATAAATATCAATTAAGTCCATCTTGTTTAATGTATCAATTAAAGCTTGTGTTTCCTTATTTATTTTCATTTTGGATGATCTGTCCATGGGTGAAAGTGAGGTGTTAAAGTCACCTACTATGAATGTGTTACTGTCAATCTCCCCTTTTACGGCTGTTAGTATTTGCCTTATGTATTGAGGTGCTCCTATGTTGGGTGCATAAATATTTACAATTGTTATATCTTCTTCTTGGATCGATCCCTTGATCATTATGTAGTGTCCTTCTTTGTCCCTTTTAATAGTCCTTATTTTAAAGTCTATTTTGTCTGATATGAGAATTGCTACTCCAGCTTTCTTTTGGTTTCCATTTGCATGGAATATCATTTTCCATCCCCTCACTTTCAGTCTGTATGTGTCTCTAGGTCTGAAGTGGGTCTCTTGTAGACAGCATATATAAGGGTCTTGTTTTTGTATCCGTTCAGCAAATCTGTGTCTTTTGGTGGGAGCATTTAGTCCATTTACATTTAAGGTAATTATCGATATGTATGTTCCTATTCCCATTTTCTATATTGTTTTGGGTTCGTTATTATAGGTCGTTTCCTTCTCTTGTGTTTCTTGTCTAGAGAAGTTCCTTTAGCATTTGTTGTAAAGCTGGTTTGGTGGTGCTGAACTCTCTCAGCTTTTGCTTGTCTGTAAAGGTTTTAATTTCTCCATCAAATCTGAATGAGATCCTTGCTGGGTAGTCTTGGTTGCAGGTTTTTCTCCTTCCTCACTTTCAGTATGTCCTGCCACTCCCTTCTGGCTTGTAGGGTTTCTGCTGAGAGATCAGCTGTTAACCTTATGGGGATTCCCTTGTGTGTTGTTTTTCCCTTGCTGCTTTTAATATGCTTTCTTTGTATTTAATTTTTGACAGGTTGATTAATATGTGTCTTGGCGTATTTCTCCTTGTATTTATCCTGTATGGGAATCTCTGTGCTTCCTGGACTTGATTAACTATTTCCTTTCCCATATTAGGGAAGTTTTCAACTATAATCTCTTCAAATATTTTCTCAGTCCCTTTCTTTCTTTCTTCTTCTTCTGGAACCCCTATAATTCGAATGTTGGTGCGTTTAATGTTGTCCCAGAGGTCTCTGAGACTGTCCTCAGTTCTTTTCATTCTTTTTTCTTTATTCTGCTCTGCAGTAGTTATTTCCACTACTTTATCCTCCAGGTCACTTATCCGTTCTTCTGCCTCAGTTATTCTGCTATTGATCCTATCTAGAGTACTTTTAATTTCATTTATTGCGTTGTTCATCGTTGCTTGTTTCATCTTTAGTTCTTGTAGGTCCTTGTTAACTGTTTCTTGCATTTTGTCCATTCTACTTCCAAGATTTCGGATCATCCATCATTATTCTGAATTCTTTTTCAGGTAGATTGCCTATTTCCTCTTCATTTGTTAGGTCTGGTGGGTTTTTATCGTGCTCCTTCATCTGCTGTGTGTTTTTCTGTCTTCTCATTTTGCTTATCTTACTGTGTTTGGGGTCTCCTTTTTGCAGGCTGCACGTTCGTAGTTCCCGTTGTTTTTGATGTCTGTCTCCAGTGGCTAAGGTTGTTTCAGTGGGTTGTGTAGGCTTCCTGGTGGAGGGGACTAGTGCCTGTGTTGTGCTGGATGAGGCTGGATCTTGTCTCTCTAGTGGGCAGGTTCACGTCTGGTGGTGTGTTTTGGGGTGTCTGTGGCCTTATTATGATTTTAGGCAGCCTCTCTGCTAATGGGTGGGGTTGTGTTCCTGTTTTGCTAGTTGTTTGGCATAGGTTGTCCAGCACTGTGGCTTGATGGTCGTTGAGTGAAGCTGGGTGCTGGTGTTAAGATGGAGGTCTCTGGGAGATTTCCACCGTTTAATATTATGTGGAGCTGGGAGGTCTCTTGTTGACCAGTGTCCTGAAGTTGGCTCTCCTACCTCAGAGGCAGAGCTCTGCCTCCTGGGCTGGAGCACCAAGAGCCTTTCATCCACACAGCTCAGAATAAAAGGGAGAAAAAGTAGAGAGAATTAGTAGAAGTATGAGGAAAGAAAGAAGGAAAGGAGGAAAGGAAGGAAGAAAGAAGCAAAGAAGGAAAGAAAGGAGGGAGGGAGGGAGGGAGGAAGGAAGGAAGGAGGGAAAGAAGGAAAAAAGACAGAAAGAAAGAAGATACAGTAAAAATAAAATAAAGTATAATATAGTTATTGAATTAAAAAAATATTTAGAAAAAAAAAAAGGGACGGATAGAACCTTAGGACAAATGTTGGAAGCAAAACTATACAGAGAAAATCTTACACAGAAGCATACACATACACGTTCACAAAAAGAGGTAAAGGGGGAAAAATCATAAGTCTTGCTCTCAGAGACCACCTCCTCAATTTGGGGTGATTCGTTGTCTAAAGGAGGGAAGGAAGGAAGGAAAGAAAGAAAGAAAGAACGAAGGTAAAGTATAATAAAGTTATTACAATTAAAATTAATTATTAAGAAAAAAATTTTTTTAAAAAACCATGGACGGATAGAGCCCTAGGACAAATGGTGGAAGCAAGAGTATACAGACAAGATCTCACACAGAAGCCTACACGTACACATTCACAAAAAGAGGAAAAGGGAAAAAAAATCATAGATCTCGTTCCTAAATTCCACCTCTTCAATTTGGGATCATTCCTTGTCTATTCAGGTAGTCCACGGATGCAGGGTATATCAAGTTGATTGTGGAGCTTTAATCCGCTGCTTCTGTGGCTGCTGGGAGAGATTTCCCTTTCTCTTCCTTGTTCTCACAGCTCACAGGAGCTCAGCTTTGCATTTGGCCCTGCCTCTTCGTGTAGGTCGCTGGAGGGCGTCTGTTTTTTGCTCAGACAGGACGGGGTTAAAGGAGCCGCTGATTCGGGGCTCGGGCTCTCTCAGGCCGGGGGTTGGGGGATGGGGGAAGGAGGGGCACTGCGTACGGGGCGGGCCTGTCATGGCAGAGGCGGCGTGACGTTGCGGCAGAGGCCGGCGTGACGTTGCACCAGCCTGAGGCCCGCCGTGCGTACTCCCGGGGAAGTTGTCCCTGGATCCCGGCAACCTGGCAGCGGCGGGCTGCACAGGCTCCGCGGAAGAGGGGTGTGGAGAGTGACCTGTGCTCGCACACAGGCCCCTTGGTGGCGGCAGCAGCAGCCTTAGCGTCTCCCGCCCGTCTCTGGGGTTCGCGCTTTTAGCCGCGGCTCGCGCCCGTCTCTGGAGCTCCTTTAAGCAGCGCTCTTAAACCCCTCTCCTCGCGCACCAGGAAACAAAGAGGGAAGAAAAAGTCTCTTGCCTCTTCGGCAGGTGCAGGCTTTTCTCCGAACTCCCTCCCGGCTAGTCGTGGTGTACCAACCCCTTCAGGCTATGTTCAAGCCGCCAATCCCAGTCCTCTCCCTGCACTCCGTCCAAAACCGAAACCGGAGCCTCAGCTCACAGCCCCGCCCCGCCCGCCCCGGCGGGTGAGCAGACAAGCCTCTCGGGTTGGTGAGTGCTGGTCGGCACCGATCGTCTGTGCAGGAATCTTCCCGCTTTGCCCTCCGCACCCGTCGCTGTGCACTACTCCGCAGTCCCGAAGCTCCCCCCTCCGCCTCCCGCAGTCTCCGCCCGCGGAGGGGCTTCCTAGTGTGTGGAAACTTTTCCTCCTTCACAGCTCCCTCCCACTGGTGCAGGTGCCGTCCTTATTCTTTTGTCTCTGTTTTTTCTTTTTTTTCTTTTGCCCTACCCAGGTACGTGGGGAGTTTCTTGCCTTTTGGGAGGTCTGAGGTCTTCTGCCAGCCTTCAGTAGGTGTTCTGTAGGAGTTGTTCCACGTGTAGATGTATTTCTGGTGTATCCGTGGGGAGGAAGGCGATCTCCGCGTCTTACTCTTCCGCCATCTTCATGGTCCCCCCTGAATGATTTCTTTTTAGGCTCTAGTTCTACCTTATCAGGGAGGTGACATCTTAACCCCTTCCTTGCCCTGCCCCGTCTTCTACACTGAATTCCCACTGGAGTTTTGAGGAAGTTTATAAGTTATACTCAGATGTTTGTCATTCTTAATTATTTGTGGTGAGACAAATGTCCTTACCTGATTTAAGTACTGCCTTCAACAATTTAAGAACTTTCTAGGGATGCATATGTAAAACCAAAAGACAGTTAAATGACTTACCAAGAAGTCAATTTAATGAACTTTATTTTAAAATTAGCAAATAATTTTGAGAAAATAGAGTCAACTAAACTATGTTTTTTCTCCCTTCACTAAGCCTAGTGCTATTTACTACACAAAAAAAAACCACACATTTCCTCAACTGATTATTGTATCAGTTTGGCACAAGTGAGAGCCACTAGTTTTGAATCACCTGCACTCTCATTTCCATCATAGCCAAAGATACCTGTTAAGTGAATTCCACTTTAGAAATGGAATCTTCAGAGCCCACTTGCATCAAAGCCAGAGACCATCACAGATAGTGCAGAACGTCAGGGGTACATCCAGATTGACAGAGACCATAAACTTCCCTGAAAGAGTATCAGTGTACTACCAGGACTTATAATGGAGAAATTAGAGGTGATTTAAATTCAGCACTGAAATGCAGTGTCATAACCAGAATTTCTTTTTCCGGAGTTTAGTGATACATCGATCTCAACCCTAGTGGTCAGTCATCTGTAAGCTGTACAGAGTCCCAAGAAAATTCACCTGAAATATGTGACTCTGTTTTGCTCAAGTTACCAGGTCCTGATTCCTGTAACCATTCAGTGTACGACAGAAATGATGCTGTGACTGAGACTTGGATATGTCCCCACATTAAGAGATTTGGACTTGTCAAACACTTTTTCAAACAAGCAAATGAAGCCTGTTATTAGGTGTTTTAGGAGCAGATTGGAATGCCTGATGTACAGATGGGAACTAAAATATTTAGGACATTCATTTTCTTTTCATCTATCTGTGGGAATCATTTTTGTTTTAAATTTATAAACCAAAAATTCTATGCCTAGGATTCATTCTGCCAAGTCCGTTGTGTTCAGTTATGATTCTTCAAACAAATATTTGTAAATGTTTTTATATGTTGGGCCATGCCACTTGCTGAGACAATGGGCATAGTCCCTGTCTTGAGGAGACAAACATTGAACAGACTACTGCTTTTACTAAATCACAATGGTAACTCATGCTGGGGAAGAGAAGCATGGGATTCTGGGAAAACACATACCCCGGTCTCCTGAAGGATCAAGAAAGATCTCTTGGCGGGAATAAGATGTAAGCTGACAACTGAGAAGTGAGCAAGACATTGTTGGGCAAGGGAGGGGCACACAGGTGGAGAAGTATCCTATTTGAAGGTAACAGCAGAGGGAGGACCTAAAGGTGTGGAGAAACATAGACACAGGTGCCTCTGGAGGAACTGAGGAAGGCCAGCAAGCCTAAAGGTCTAAGGACTGAAAAATAGCAGGAAAAACAGGTCAGGGATGACCGAGGCACCCAGGGCTTGGGGACCACCCAGGAATCTCAGCTTCATTCCCAGAGCAGAGGGACGTGTTGGAGGCTTTGGGCAGGGGTGTTAGGTGAATGGATATGTATTTTATTATATTTTATTTTTTAGCATCTTTATTAGAGTATAATTGCTTTACAATGGTGTGTTAGTTTCTGCTTTATAACAAAGTGAATCAGGATACATATACATGTATCCCCATATCTATTCCCTCTGTGTCTCCCTCCCACCCTCCTTATCCCACCCCACCAGGTGGTCACAAAGCTCTGAGCTGATCGATCTCCCTGTGCTATGTGGTGGCTTCCCACTAGCTATCTATTTTACAGTTGGTAGTATATATAAGTCCATGCCACTCTCTCACTTCATCCCAACTTACCCTTTCCCCTCCCCATGTCCCCAAGTCCATTCTCTACGTCTGAGTCTTTATTCCTGTTCTGCCCCTAGGTTCTTCAGAACCTTTTTTTTTTTAAGATGTGTTAGCATATGGTATTTTTCTCTTTCTGACTTACTTAACTCTGTATGACAGACTCTAGGTCCATCCACCACACTACAAACAACTCAATTTCATTTCTTTTTATGGCTGAGTGATATTCCATTGTATATATGTACCACATCTTCTTTATCCATTGTCTGTTGTCTGTTGATGGGCATTTAGTTTGCTTCCATGACCTGGCTATTGTAAATAGTGCTGCAATGAACATTGGGGTGCATGTGTCTTTTTGAATTATGGTTTTCTCTGGGTATATGCCCAGTAGTGGGATTGCTGGGTCATGTGATAATTCTATTTTTAGATTTTTAAGGAACCTCCGTACTGTTCTCCATAGTGGCTGTATCAATTTACATTCCCACCAAAAGTGCAACAAGGTTCCCTTTTCTCCACATGCTTTACAGCATTTATTGCTTGTAGATTTTTTGATCATGGCCATTCTGACTGGTGTGAGGTGATATTTCATTGTAGTTTTCGTATGATTTTCTCTAATCATTAGTGATGTTGAGCATCCGTTCATGTGTTTGTTGGTGATCTGTATATCTTCTTTGGAGAAATGTCTATTGAGGTCTTCTGCCCATTTTTGGATTGGGTTGTTTGTTTTTTTTGATATTGGAGCTGCATGAACTGCTTGTAAATTTTGGAGATTAATCCTTTGTCAGTTGCTTCATTTGCAAATATTTTCTCCCATTCTGAGGGTTGTCTTTTCGTCTTGTTTATGGTTTCCTTTGCTGTGCAAAAACTTTTAAGTTTCATTGGGTCCCATTTGTTTATTTTTGTTTTTATTTCCATTACTCTAGGAGTTGGGTCAAAAAAGATCTTGCTGTGATTTATGTCATAGACTGTTCTGCTTGTGTTTTCCTCTAAGAGTTTTATAGTGTCTAGCCTTAACATTTAGGTCTTTAATCCAGTTTGAGTTAATTTTTGTGTATGGTGTTAGGGAGTGTTCTAATTTCATTCTTTTTTTTTTTTTTGTGATACGTGGGCCTCTCACTGTTGTGACCTCTCCCCTTGCAGAGCACAGGCTCCAGATGCACAGGCTCAGCGGCCATGGCTCACGGGCCCAGCCGCTCCACGGCATGTGGGATCCTCCTGGACTAGGGCATGAACCCGTGTGCCCTGCATCGGCAGGCGGACTCTCAACCACTGCGCCACTAGGAAAGCCCTAATTTCATTCTTTTACACGTAGCTGTCCAGCTTTCGAAGCACTACTTATTGAAGAGGCTCTTTTCCCCATTGTATATTCTTGCCTCCTTTATAAAACATAAGGTGACCATATGTGTGTGGGTTTACCTCTGGGCTTTCTATCCTGTTCCATTGATCTATATTTCTGTTTCTGTGCCAGTACCATACTGTCTTGATTACTGTAGCTTTGTAGGATAGTCTGAAGTCCAGGAGTCTGATTCTTCCAGCTCTGTTTTTCTTTCTCAAGATTGCTTTGGCTATCCGGGGTCTTTTGTGTTTCCATACAAATTGTGAAATTTTTTCTTCTACTTCTGTGAATAATGCCATTGGTAGTTTGATAGGGATTGCATTGAATCTGTAGATAGCTTTAGGTAGTAAGGTCATTCTCACAATGTTGATTCTTCCAGTCCAAAAACATGGTATATCTCTCCATCTGTTTGTATCATCTTTAATTTCTTTCATCAGTGTCTTATAATTATCTGCATACAGGTCTTTTGTCTCCTTAGGTAGGCTGATTCCTAGGTATTTTATTCTCTTTGTTGCAATGGTAAATGTGAGTGTTTCCTTAATTTCTCTTTCAGATTTTTCATCATTAGTGTGTAGGAAGCAAGAGATTTCTGTGCATTAATTTTGTATCCTGCTACTTTACAAAATTCATTGATTAGCTCTAGTATTTTTCTGGTAGCATCTTTAGGATTCCCTATGTATAGTATCATGTCATCTGCAAACAGTGACAGCCTTACTTCTTCTTTTACGATTTGGATTCCTTTTGCTTCTTTTTCTTCTCTGATTGCTGTGGCTAAAACTTCCAAAACTTTGTTGAAAAATAGTGGTGAGAGTGGACAACCTTGTCTTGCTCCTGATCTTAGTGGAAATAGTTTGTTTTTCACCATTGAGAACGATGTTGGCTGTGGGTTTGTCATATATGGCCTTTATTATGTTCAGGTAAGTTCCATCTGTGCCTACTTACTGGAGGGTTTTTTTCATAAATGGGTGTTGAATTCTGTCAAAAGCTTTTTCTGAATCTACTGAGATGATCATATGGTTTTTCTCCTTCAAATTGTTAATGTGGTTTATCACATTGATTTATTTTCATATATTGAAGAATTCTTGCATTCCTGGGATAAACCCCACTTGATCATGGTGTATGATCCTTTTAATGTGCTGTTGGATTGTGTTTGCTAGTATTTTTTGAGGATTTTTGCATCTATGTTTATCAGTGGTATTGGCCTGTAGTTTCCTTTCTTTGTGACGTCTTCATCTGGTTTTGGTATCAGGGTGATGGTTGCCTCGTAGAAGGAGTTTGGTAGTGTTCATCCCTCTGCTATATTTTGGAAGAGTTTGAGAAGATTGGTGTTAGCTTATCTCTAAATGTTTGATAGAATTCACCTATGAAGCCATCTGGTCCTAGGCTTTTAGGTTGGAAGATTCTTAAACACAGTTTCAATTTCAGTGCTTGTGATTGGTCTGTTTATATTTTCTATTTCTTCCTGATTCAGTCTCAGAAGGTAGTACTTTTCTAAGAATTTCTCCATTTCTTCCAGGTTGTCCATTTAACTGGTATAGAGTTGCTTGTAGTAATCTCTCCTGATCTTTAGTATTTCTGCAGTGTCAGTTGTTACTTCTCCTTTTTCATTTCTAATTCTATTGGTTTGAGTCTTCTCCCTTTTTTTCTTGATGAGTCTGGCTAATGGTTTATCAATTTTGTTTATCTTCTCAAAGAAACAGCTTTTAGTTTTATTGATCTTTCCTATTGTTTCCTTCTTTTTCATTTATTTCTGATCTGATCTTTATGATTTCTTTCCTTCTGCCAATTTGGGTATTTTTTGTTCTTCTTTCTCTAATTGCTTTAGGTGTAAGGTTAGGTTGTTTATTTGAGATGTTTCTTGTTTCTTGAGGTAGGATTGCATTGCTATTCACTTCCCTCTTAGAACTGTTTTGCTGCATCCCATAGGTATTTTTGTTTTGTTCTGTTTTTCTTTTTTTTTTTTTCTCTTTGCAGTATGCAGGCCTCTCACTGTTGTGCCCTCTCCCATTGCAGAGCACAGGCTCCAGACGCTCAGGCTCAGCAGCCATGGCTCACGGGCCCAGCCGCTTCGCAGAATGTGGGATCCTCCTGGACCGGGGCACGAACCTGTGTCCCCTGCATTAGCAGGCAGACTCTCAACCACTGCGCCACCAGGGAAGCCTATCCCATAGGTTTTGAGTCGTCATGTTTTCATTGTCTTTTGCTTCTAGGTATTTTTTAATTTCCTCTTTGATGTCTTCAGTGATCTCTTTGTTATTAAGTAGTGTATTTTTTAGCCTCCATGTGTTTGTATTTTAACAGATTTTTTCCTGTAATTGATATCTAGTCTCATAGCAATGTGGTCACAAAATATACTTGATACGATTTCAATTTTCTTAAATTTACCGAGGCTTGATTTGTGACCCAAGATATGATCTATCCTGGAGACTATTCCATGAGCACTTGAGAAGAAAGTGTATTCTGTTGTTTTTGGATGGAATGTCCTATAAATATCAATTAAATCCATCTTGTTTAATGTATCATTTAAGGCTTGTGTTTCCTTATTTATTTTCTTTTTGGATGATCTGTCCTTTGGTGAAAGTTGGGTGTTAAAGTCTCCTACTATGATTGTGTTACTGTTGATTTTCCCTTTTATGGCTGTTAGCATTTGCCTTATGTATTGAGGTGCTCCTATGTTGGTTGCATAAATATTTACTATTGTTATTTCTTATTCTTGGATTGATCCCTTGATCATTATGTAGTGTCGTTCTTTGTCTCTTCTAATAGTCTTTATTTTAAAGTCTATTTTGTCTGATATGAGAATTTCTACTCCAGCTTTCTTTTGATTTCCATTTGCATGGAATATCTTTTCCATCCCCTCACTTTCAGTCTGTATGTGTCCCTAGGTGTGAAATGGGTCTCTTGTAGACAGTAAATATACAGGTTTTGTTTTTGTATCCATTCAGCCAGTCTATGTCTTTTGGTTGGAGCATTTAATCTATTTACATTTAAGGTACTTATCGATATGTGTGTTCCTATTACCATTTTCCTAATTGTTTGGGGTTTGTTATTGTAGGTCTTTTCCTTCTCTTGTGTATCCTGCCTAGAGAAGTTCCTTTATCATTTGTTGTAAAGCTGGTTTGGTGGTGCTGAATTCTCTTAGCTTTTGCTTGTCTGTAAAGGTTTTGATTTCTCTGTTGAATCTGAATGAGATCCTTGCTGGGTAGAGTAATCTTGGTTTTAGATTTTCCCTGTCATCACTTTAAATATGTCTGGCCAGTCCCTTCTGGCTTGCAGAGTTTCTGCTGAAAGATCAGCTGTTAATCTTATGGGGATTCCCTTGTATGTTATTTGTTGTTTTTCCCTTGCTGTTTTTAATATGTTTTCTTTGTATTTAATTTTTGATAGTTTGATTAATATGTTCTTAGTGTGTTTCTCCTTGGATTTATCCTGTATGGGACTCTCTGCGCTTCCTGGACTTGATTATTTCCTTTCTCATATTAGGGAAGTTTTCAACTATAATCTCTTCAAATATTTTCTCAGTCCCTTTCTTTTTCTCTTTTTCTTCTGGAACCCCCATAATTCAAATTTTGGTGCATTTAATGTTGTCCCAGAGGTCTCTAAGACTGTCCTCAATTCTTTTCATTCTTTTTTCTTTATTCTTCTCTGCAATAGTTATTTCCACTATTTTATCTTCCAGGTCATTTATCCATACTTCTGATTCAATTATTCTGCTACTGATTCCTTCTAACGAATTTTAATTTCATTTATTGTGTTGTTCATCATTGTTTGTTTGCTCTTTAGCTCTTCTAGGTTCTTGTTAAACGTTTCTTGTATTTTCTCCATTCTATTTTCAAGATTTTGGGTCATCTTTACTATCATTACTCTGAGTTCTTTTTCAGGTAGACTGCTTATTTCCTCTTCATTTGTTTGGTCTGGTGAGTTTTTACCTTGCTCCTTCATCTGCTGCTTAAGTTACTGTGTTTTCTCCTTTTCATAGGCTGCAGGTTCATAGTTCCCGTTGTTTTTGATGTCTGTTTCCAGTTGCTAAGGTTGTTTCAGTGGGTTGTGTAGGCTTCCTGATGGAGGGGACTAGTGCCTGTGTTCTGGTGGGTGAGGCTGGATCTTGTCTTTTGGGAGGGCATGGCCCCGTCCTGTGGTGTGTTTTGGGATGTCTCTGACCTTATTATGATTTTAGGCAGCCTCTCTCCTAATGCGTGGGGTTGTGCTCCTGTCTTGCTAGTTGTTTGCCATAGGGTGTCCAGCACTGTAGCTTGCTGGTCATTGAGTGGAGCTCGGTCTTAGTGCTGAGATGGAGATCTCTGGGAGAGGTTTCACCATTTGCTATTATATGAAGCCAGGAGGTCTCTGGTGGACCAATGTCCTGAACTCCCACCTCTCCCACCACAGAGGCACAGGCCTGACACCTGGCCGGAGCACCAAGACACTTTCAGCCACATGGCTCAGAATAAAAGGGAGAAAAGGAAGTGAGAAAGAGAGAAGGAAAGAAAGAAAGAGAGAGAAAGAAAGAAAGAAGAAAGAAAGAAAAAGAAAGAAGGAAAGAAAGAAAGGGAGAAAGGAAAGAAGGGAGGAAGGAAGGAAGGAAAAGAAAGAAAGAGAAAAATAAAATAAAATTATGAAAATAAATGATAATTAATAAAAAGTAAAAAATTAAAAGTAATTTAAAAAGGAAAGAAAGAAGAGAGCAACCAAACCGAAAAACAAATCCATCAATGATAACAAGTGCTAAAAACTATACTAAAAAAAACAAAAAACGAACAGACAGAACTCTAGGACAAATGGTAAAAGCAAAGCTATACAGACAAAATCACACAAAGAAGCATACACAGACACACTCACAGGAAGAGAAGAAGGAAATACATACATATATATATATATATATATATATATATATATATATATATATAGAAGGAGGAAGAGAGCAACCAAATCAATAAACAAATCTACCATGATAATAAACTTTAAATACTAAACTAAGATAAACATAAAAGTAGAAACAAATTAGATGCAGAAAGCAAACCCCAAGTCTACAGTGCTCCCAAAATCCACCACCTCAATTTTGGGATGATACATTGTGTATGCAGGTATTCCACAGATGCAGGGTACATCAGGTTGACTGTGGAGACTTATTCCACTGCTTCTGAAGCTGCTGGGAGAAATTTTCCTTTCTCTTCTTTGTTCGCACTGCTCCTGGGGTTCAGCTTTGGATTTGGCCCCACCTCTGCATGTAGGTCACCTAAGGGCTTCTGTTCTTCACTCAGACACGATGGGGTTAAAATAGCAGCTGATTAGGGGCCTCTGGCTCACTCAGGCCGGGGGAGGGAGGAGTACGGAATGAGGGGCAAGCCTGCAGCAGCAAAAGCCAGCGTGATGTTGCACCAGTCTGAAGCGTGCTGTGTGTTCTCCCAGGGAAGTTATCCATGGATCACGGAACCCTGACAGTGGCAGCTGCACAGGCTCCCAGGTGAAGAGGTGTGGATAGTGACCTGTTCTTGCACACAGGCTTTTTGATGGCTGCAGCAGTAGCCTTAGCGTTTCATGCCCGTCTCTGGTGTCTGTGCTGATAGCCGTGGCTCACGCCCGTCTCCGGAACTTGTATAGGCGGGGCTCTGAATCCCTTCTCCTTGCGCACCCCGAAACAATGGTCTCTTGCCTCTTATGTAGGTCCAGACTTTTTCCTGTACTCCCTCCAGGCTAGCTGTGGTGCACTAGCCCCCTTCAGACTGTGTTCACGCAGCCAACCCCAGTCCTCTCCCTGGGATCTGAACTCCAAAACCAGAGCCTCAGCTCCCAGCCCCCACCGGCCCAGTGGGTGAGCAGGTAAGCCTCTCGGGTTGGTGAGTGTTGGTCGGCACCAATCCTCTGTGCAGCAATCTCTCCACTTTGCTCTCCACACCCCTGTTGCTGCGCTCTCCTCTGTGGCTCTGAAGCTTCCCACTCCCCTGCAACCCCCCATCTCCACCAGTGAAGGGGCTTCCTAGGAAACATTTCCTCTTTCATAGCTCCCTCCCATAGGTGCAGGTCCCATCCCTATTCTTTTGTCTCTGTTTTTTCTTTTGCTCTACCCAGGTGCATGGGGAGTTTCTTGCCTTTTGGAAAGTCTGAGGTCTTCTGCCAGCATTCAGTAGGTGTTTTATAGGAGTTGTTCCACATGTAGATGTATTTCTGATATATTTGTGGGGATGAAGGTGATCTCCTCGGCTTACTCCCCCACCATATTGAAGGTGTCCCTGGATATTCATTTTAAGGATCATCTTTGCCCAGCTTAGGGGAAAAGATTTCAGAGAACCAAAGTGAGTACTTTTATTCTAGGTAGATGCCCTTTATGAAATATGTGCATTGGAAATGTTTTCTCCTAATCTGTACTTGTCTTTCATTTTCTTAACAGTGTCTTTTGAAGAACAGATTTTTTTTTGGTAGGAATTTATTAATTTACTTATTTATTTTGGCTGTGTTGGGTCTTCGTTTCTTTTTTTTTTTTTTTTTTTTTTTTTTTTTTTTTTTTTTCGGTACGCGGGCCTCTCACTGTTGTGGCCTCTCCCGTTGCGGAGCACAGGCTCCGGACGCACAGGCCCAGCGGCCATGGCTCACGGGCCCAGCCGCTCCGCGGCATGTGGGATCTTCCCGGACCGGGGCACGAACCCGTGTCCCCTGCATCGGCAGGCGGACTCTCAACCGCTGCGCCACCAGGGAAGCCCGGGTCTTCGTTTCTGTGTGAGGGCTTTCTCTAGTTGTGGCAAGCGGGGCCACTCTTCATCGCAGTGCCCGGGCCTCTCACTATCGCGGCCTCTCTTGTTGCGGAGCACAGGTTCCAGACACGCAGGCTCAGTAGTTGAGGCTCATGGGTCCAGTGGCTCCGTGGCATGTGGGATCTTCCCAGACCAGGGCTCGAACCCGCGTCCCCTGCATTAGCAGGCAGATTCTCAACCACTGTGCCACCAGGGAAGCCCATGAAGAACAGATATTTTTCATTTTGAAGTCCAGTTTATTTTTTTTCTTTCATGGATCATGCTTTTGATGTTTTATCTAAAACTCATCACCAAACCCCAGGTTTTCTCCCATGTTTTCCACTAGAAATTTTTAAGTTTTAACTTTTACATTTAGATCAACAGCACATTTTGAGGTAATAATTGTATGCAGTGTGAAATATGGATCAGAATTCTTTTTTTTCCATATGGGTATCTAATCTTTCCACACCATTTGTCGAAAAGATCATCCTCTGTGTTGTCTTCTTACCTTTGTCAAAAATCAGTTATCCCTATGTGCCTGAGTCTATATCTGGACTCAGTTCTAACCATTGATCAATTTATTTGTCTTTATCACACTATCTGGATTACTGTATCTTTAAACTAAATCTTGAAATCAGATCTGTAATCCTGCAGCTTTGTTCTTCTCTTTCAAAGTTGCACTGGTTACTATGGGTGCTTTGCAGTCCCATATGAATTTTAGAAATAGTTTGTCAGTTTCTAAAAAAAAAATCCTACTGTATTTTTATTAGGAATGTGTAAATAAATCTTCACCAAAAAGATCAGTTGGGAGAAGTAACATCTTAATGTTGAGTCTTCTGAGGTATAAACACAGTATATTTTTTCATGTGTTCAGGTCTCCTTTAATTTCTCCCAACAATGTTTTGTAGTTTTCAGTTTGCATGTATTTCACATCATTTGTCAAATTTATGCTCACTTATTTCAATGTTTGATAGTATTGTAAACAGCATTGTTTTAAATTTGAATTTCAATTATTGTTGCCAGTATACAAAAAGTACAATTTATTTTATTTTATTTTTTTTAACATCTTTATTGGGGTATAATTGCTTTACAATGGTGTGTTAGTTTCTGCACAATTTATTTTTGTACATTGATCTTATATCCTGCAACCTTGACAATCTGATTTTTTCCCCCTTCCATAGATAGTTATGTCATCTACAAATAAGTACACTTTTACTTCTTCTTGTTCAATTCATATGCCTTCCATTTCTTTACTTCTTTGAGTGTGTTACTGCTCTGAAAAAATCACCAGTGAAAAGTTTAATAGAAATGGTGAAAACAGATATCCTTATACTGTTTATGATCTTAGGGGGAAGCATTCAATCTTTCATAATTATGATGTTAGCTCAAGAATCTTTAAAGATGCCATTTAACAGATTATGAAAGTTCTCTTTTATTTTTAGTTTACCACGAGTTTCTTTTTTTAATCAGGAATGAGTGGATTTTGACAAGTTATTTTTTCTGAACCTATTGATATGATTTTTTTTTTTTAGTTTGTTAATATAGTGAATTGCACTAATTGACTTTTGGATGTTAAACCAACTTTACATTCTGGATTAAACACTACTTGGTCATGCTGCATTTTGTATTGTTGGATTCAATATGCTAAACATGTATTTTAAATTTTTGCCTCTATTTCCATAAGGAATATTGCTGTGTAATTTTCTTTTCTTGTATTATCTTTTTCTGGTTTTGATATCAGGATAATCCTGGCCTCATGTAATGAATTGGGAAGTATTCCCTCCTTTGCAGTTTTCTGGAACATATGTATATAATTGGTATAAAACCATTTCTATAGATTTGGTTTTATTTTTTACTTATACGTTGAGTTCACCAGTGAAGACATCTGAGCTTGAAGTTTTGTTTTTTTTAATTGGAATGATTTTTAACTAAAAATTCAATTTTAAAATAGTTACAGGGATATTCACATTATTTCTTCTTCATTGAAATTTGGCACTTTGTGTCTTTTAAGGAACTTAACTGTTTCTTCTCAGATGTCAATATATTGACATAAAGTTGTTTGTAATCTTCTCTTATTTTCCTTTTAATATAAATAGAATCTGTGATGATGTCACCTCTGTCATTTTTGATACAGCTAATTTGTGTCATCTCTCTTTCCTGATCAGTCTGACTACAGGTGTGTCAATTTTATTAATCTTCTCCAAGAATCAGCTTTTGGTTTAATTGATTTTCTCTATTGTTTCTCTTTTATTTCACTGATTTCCACCCTGAACTTTATATTTCTTTTCCTCTATTTTTTTTTTTTTTGAGGGAGTGAAGATATCAATTTGCTATCCTTTTACCAGTTTCTTAAGGTGGAAGCTAAGATGATTGATGTGAGATCTTTCTTCTATTGCCTTTAGTGCAATAAAATAAATTTAGTGCAATCAATAATAAAAGCCTGCTCTGCTTTAGATGCATCCCACATGTTTTGCTATGTCATGTTTTCATTTTTATTCATTTGAAATATTTTCTCCCTGTGTAGTTCTCTCTCCTAGTGCTCTGCCCTGCAGATTCTTACCAGCTAGGTCTTCCTGACACTCAGCTTCCTCTCTTCAACTCACACTCAAAGTTTTCCTTTGTTGCCCTGAGGAAACTCTGCTAAGGTGATTAAGCCAGGACAACCACTGGGGTCCCCTCTTTTGATTCCCTTTTCTCAGGAATCATTCACAGATGCCCAGTGTCTTGCAAACACTAGACGTGTAAAAGTGTCTTCCCTTCTATCACCTTCCATCACTCATGATCTCTGAACTGGCTACTGCAATGCCTGTTCTTCTGCCCCCACACGCACACCCCAAAATGAACCAGTCTTTCCCCTTCTGCCACAGCAGCTTCTCCCACCCAGAATTCCTCAGTGGTCTCCTCCGTGACTTCAATGGAAAATCTAAAACATCTTTAATTTGGAGTGGAGACCTTCTTTGATCTTCCTGGTCCTCCCTCAGACCCCCTTTCCTGGCACACCATTGCCAGATCCAACAATTCTAAGCCACCTGGAGTTCTTATAACCCTGTTCTTTTTCATATGCTGTCTTTTTCCTGGCATGCCTTCTGTCTCTAGGTCTCTCCGTAAAATTTCTCTCTGGAAAATTTCAAAGCAGGCTTTCAAGCATCAGCTTAAAGTTGTTTCTAATCACCCCACCCCTGCCGACTTGGGCATTCTCCCTCCCACACTTCTACTGCATTGTTACAACCTCACTCCCAGCAAGCATTATATTTTAAATAAACATTTTCTTTATCTGTCTTACTACAAGACTCTAAAGCTCTTGAAGACAGAGCTCTGCCATTCATAGCTCATCTTTTTTGTCCCAGTCCTTGCCTAGTCCTGACACTAAAAGGTGGTGGATGTGCTTATAGACTGAAAGAATAATTCAGCATGAAATCAGCCTGAGGATGATGTATCATAAGACATCACTGAAGATCTGGAGGACTAGTAATGGGCAATTTAATGATCTTTTATTGTTTATTTTCTGATTAACATATATCTGTTATAAATATATGTGACTATTTTAAGATCTTGGAAAATATATTACTAATATTAACTATAATATTAACTATAACCCTAAAGGCAATGAAACTTGTTTTGAAGCATCTAACTTTGAATACTTCCACTATTACTTCTTTATAGTGGGAGATTCTTACTACCAAAAATTCGTAGAAATTCAAAGGAAATTACCTGAATGGATGCTATAGCCAGAATAGGATAATGAATATTCCAAATAGAATCCAAAATAGACGTGATGTAGAGCAGTATAAAAAATGATGAAAATTTAAAAAGCATGCTTAGAAAAATGAAACAGGGAATTCCCTGGTGGTCCAGTAGTTAGGACTCGGCACTCTCACTGCCATTGGCCCAGGTTCCAATCCCTGCTCAGGGAATGAAGATCCCGCATGCTATGTGGTGTGACCTAATAAATAAATAAATAATCTAAGGAAGGTAGAAATTTTTTTAAAAATGAATCAATTTTCTCTCTGCTAATATTATGAATGATCTGTTTTTGGGCTTAAGGTCCAGAAACCTCTCTCTTACAAGAGGGAAAGGCCATGAAGAGGAGGTATGCAGATACCTAGCAATTAAATTTCTTTTTCTATCTGTAAGGCACAGAACACTGGTGTGGGAGTGGAGTTTGGCCCAGCAACATGGAAAGACCTAGAGATTATCATACTAAGTGAAGTAAGCCAGACAGAGAAGGACAAATGTTGTATGATATTGCTTATATGTGGAATCCAAAAAAGTGGTACAAATGAACGTATTTACAACACAGAAATAGACTCACAGACATAGAAAGTAAATTTATGGTTACCAAAGGTGAAAGGCCGGGAGGTTTAATTAAGAGATTGGGATTAATATACACACACTACCATATATATAATAGATAACTAATAAGGACTTACTGTATAGCACAGGGAACTCTACTCAATATTCTGTAATAACCTACATGGAAAAAGAATATAAAAAAGAATGGAGGGACTTCCCTGGTGGTCCAGTGGCTAAAACTCCACGCTCCCAATGCAGGGGGCCCGGGTTCAATCCCTGGTCAGGGAACTAGATCCCACATGCCGCAACTAAAGATCCTGCATGCCACGACTAAGACCCGGTGCAGCCAAATAAATAAATACTAAAAAAAAAAAAAAAAGAAAATTAAAAAAAAAAAAAAAAAAAGAATGGATATATGTATAACTGATTCACTTTGCTGTACACCTGAAAATAACACAACATTGTAAATCAACTATACTCTAAAAAAAAAAAAAAGACTTTACATTTTCTTTTTCTTCCTCAGTAAAGTAACAGAAGAAACTCCCTGCTTGAAGATCTGAACAACTAGAATCAGGGCAAGTGAATTTTTAGACATTGTGGTTTTTAATAATGAGCCAGTAGTAAAGTGTGTTTGACAAAGTATTTAATTGAAACATGTCCTCTACAGCAAGGGTTGAAAGGATTTTGGTGTAAAGCACCAGAGAGTAAATATCTTGGGCCAGCAGGTCAGATGGTCTGTCACAACCATTCACTTCTGAAGCTGTAATTTCAAGAGCAGCCAGACTGCTTGTAACTGTATGGGTGTGGCTGTACCCCAATAACACTTTATTTACAGAAACAGGTGTTGGTCTAGATTTAGCACACAGGCCATTGTTTGCTGACCTTTGACCCTTGGTTTACAGTGATAAAAAATAGAAAAAAAGAGCAAGCAAGGGAGAGTAACAGGAAGAGAAATGTGTCTCCTAAACCCAAAATAACGCTATCTTGGATGTTTTTTGATACTTAGAAGATATTTCTTTTCTTCTTTTTGTGGGGGAAGTAACAATGAATATTTTAGCTCAATTATGTGTTTAATACACTGTGCTCTGTTATTATAAATTGCACAAATAAGGTCCAGTCTATACTGCTGTAACAAAGAAAAGCAAAAGTCGAGAGTTAAAAAAAAAACATAGAAGTTTATTTTTTTTAACTTTTAAAAAAATGTTATTTACTTATTTATTTAGGCAGCAGTGGGTTGTTGTTGCTGTGCGTGGGCTTTCTCTATTTGTGGTGAGCAGGGGTTACTCTTTGTTGTGGTATGTAGGTTTCTCATTGCAGTGGCTTTCTTGTTGCGGAGCACAGGCTCTAGGCACGTGGGCTTCAGTAGTTGTGGCTCACGGGCTTAGTTGCTCCACAGCATGTGGGATCTTCCTGGACCAGGGCTCGAACCCATATCCCCTGTACTGGCAGGCAGATTCTTAACCACTGAGCCACCAGAGAAATCCAGAAGTTTATTTTTATTCCTCTTTCATGTAATGCCTTGTCTTGAGCCATCAGGTCAATGGGGTGACCCTGCTCTGTGCAATCACTCAGGGACCCAGGTTCCTTCCATGTTTGATTCATCATATCTAAGTGTGTTATTATGTTTTGCATGGTTAGAGCTAGGCCACTGTCTGTTTAAGTTTAAGCTGGTAGAAAGAAAAAAGGAAGAGTAGAGGAGGGAGCTGATGGCCCTAGACACAGAAGTTGCATGAGCTGCTTCCAGTCCATTGGTGAGAAATTGGTACCCCTTCCACACTGTGTTGCACAGGGTACTGGGAAGTGGGGTTGGCCTGGAACCAGCTACAAGTAAAGTCACTGTAGACATGAGAGATTCTGAAGGACAACTAATGGAGAGTTGAATATAAGGTAGAGGAAGGGATTGCATGTTTAATTCGCTGCTGTATCTCAGTATCTGGCTCATAATATCAGCATAATTCATATGTTTGATAGAATGAATGATGGTGTTCCTCTGGTACAACCCTAAATGTCATATTCCCCAGGCTTTCTTAATTATCAAATATACTAGTTACCTATTGCTGCATAACAAATTGCCCCCAAACTTAGCAGCTTAAAAAAACCAAACATTTAGTATCTCACAACTTCTGAGGATCAGGAATCTATGAGGTGATTACCTTGGTTATTCTGGCTCAAGGTCTCTCAAGAGGTTGCAGCCAAGCAGTCTTCTGAAGGTCCCACTGAGGATGGATAATCTTTCAAGTTCACTCACGTGGCTGTTGGCATGAGGCCTCAGCTCCTCGTTGAATGGACCCTCCATAGGATGCCTGAGCTTCTTCTTAACATGGCAGCCAGCTTGCCACAGAGCAAGAGCCCCAAGAAAGAGCAAGGCCCAGATGGGAGCCACAGATGTTTATAATAGAGCACTTTTGCTATATTTGGTTGGTCACACAGACCAGCTCTGATAGAATGCGGGAAGGGACTACACAAAGCTGTGAGTAAAATAAAAAACAAGGCTCACTGGGGACCATTTTGGTGTTTTGGTGTCTACCTACTTCCTCTAGTTCTGTGTCAAAGGGCTCCACACAGCATACATTGGCATCAAGTATAGAACACCTGAGACTTGCTAGTGCCAGGCAGTGAGTTAAACATGTGGCTGATGAGAAAAGTTTGCATGTGGGAATATTTGTCAAACACTGAAGTTAAACTTTTTGTTTGCTTTGTAATCTCAGGAGTTCTTGGAGTTTTTGATGTGCTAAAGTTCCTTGTGAATCTCAGCAGGATTGTAGCATATGGTGGGCATTGAACCCCAAAATTATTAGCACACCATTTTCATGGAACCTGTTAACATTTCATAGAAATTATTTCACAGTGAAAGCTTCAGAGAAATGCTGCTTGGAGAAAGAGACATAAACACTCTGGGAGGACACAGCTCCCACTGTGTATAATGTCAAGTATACAATAATTCCCTGAAGTGAGAATTCATGTGCTTTACATGGTACATCTACTTGTCATTCTGGTTAGCTACCCAAAGAATGTGGCGCTGGTCCTCAAAGACTCACCTACTCTTCCAGTGGACCGTTTTCATCCTCACCTTATTTACCATCCTTCCTTCTACCTTCATCTTTCTTCTTCCTTCTTAACCATTTTTCTTTCTATAACACAAATCTTATATATGCATAGTGTTTTGTTTACATACCAGCCTACCTAAAATAACACTGCAATTAATCATAAGTAATATTTTCACTAAAGAATAAATTAGTCTTAAAGGCCCCATCCTTTTATCAAAATATTATACTTTCCACAGGTCCTTGAATTACTAAAATATTTGTGGTAGATGTGAAGTCAAAAATCATAGAAATGCCGTGTTATGAATTAAAGTCTAACAAGGGCAAGAGGTAGAGTAAGAGCTGAAATAAGCCCAATGTTTCTTGAGCTAGAGCCACAGAATGTTGTATTAGCACAGTGAATCTGTTTATCTGTGACCTCTGGGATGTGGCAGCTGAAGAACATAAGGATTGTACCCTCTATGAGTGCATTGGAGAAGTTAACCATGCATGCTACAGTTAAAGACATTAGATATATTTGCAGTCTATGCATTTTAAGAGTCCCCAGGTTGTTTGCAAGTAACCTTGATCTTTTTTTTTTTTTTTGCGGTATGCGGGCCTCTCATTGTTGTGGCCTCTCCAGTTGCGGAGCACAGGCTCCGGACGCGCAGGCTCAGCGGCCATGGCTCACGGGCGCAGCCGCTCCGCGGCATATGGGATCTTCCTGGACCGGGGCATGAACCCGTGTCCCCTGCATCGGCAGGTGGACTCTCAACTACTGCGCCACCAGGGAAGCCCCAACCTTGATCTTTTGATTTTTACTTGAGTGTTACTGTTCAAAATCTCATGGTTCTTTCTAAATCTCCCTATTATCCTTTTGAACTATATGTGCAGATTTCCCTCGTCTGAGTGATAGGACCAGCTTAGCACATAATGAATATTTTAAATATCCTCAAATAATAAGATTTTTAGTATCTTAAACACTGTGTTGAGATGGAGCTTTTAATTGGTCCTACTGAGTCAGAGAACCTTTTATGAACTGCATGGAGAAAATTGTGTTTTATGAGCAATGTTCAAGAAAGTCCATCCCCCTGTTGGGATACCTGCCTCACACTACACCAACTAGACCAGCCAAGTCTGTTCCCACTGCGATACTGTTGAATATCTGACAATTCTCAATGCTCATCATTCCTCCCCTGCCTGTTGAAACATAAAAGAAAAGGTATCTTCTTACTGGCTCTACCAGGTTTTGGTATCACTTTCCTTATGACAAGTAGAAAAACCCTGAACATTTAAATTAGGTCATCAGTAGAAGTGCAGTTATTTTATTAGTCACTAATTTCTGTGATCGCAGGGCTGACAAGGAAGCTCGTGGTATCCTTTAATAGTAAGAGCAGATAAATGTGAGCACAGAGATGGCAGAGGAAGTAAAAGGTCTGAGACTGGAGTCATAGAGACTTTAAACTAGATGCTAATGACCTTCATCAAACTTCTGTCCACCCCAGGTCACAGTCTCTACATCTGCAAACCATGCAGATGATCCTTCTGGATTTCAGGACTTGTGGAAATAAATAAGAGCAGGCAGAGGCTGTTTATTCAGGGCTTACTATATCAAGAAAGTCAGCCAGCATCACTTACCTTTGGCAGAGACTGAAAAGCAGGCAGAGGAATGGGAAAGCTTTATAGTGGAAGAAAGGGATGGCTCCAGGTGTACCATGATTGGAGGTTGTTTGCACAGGGAAGCTGGAACATCGTATGTGATTGGTTATGGGTGCATATTTGGCTTTCTTTGGTTGATCCTGAGTTTGAAATGAGGGTGAATTTTAGGAAAGCTGTCAGTCATCCATCAAGTCCTGACCATTCTCAGCTGATGGTTGCAGAGGTTATGGTTTAGCTCCCTGGGCTACTGGCTTCAGAGGTTGTGATGCAGAGTTCCATTGTCATATGCGGTCTGGTCATTGTCCGTCTGTATGTTCAGTCTTTCAGAGGGGCTATTCCATGGATTGAATGAGATATCACTAAGTACCTGGCACAGCTCCCCATGCATGGTCACGCTTCAATGGATCAAATTATAATTTTAAACTATTAAGAAATAAACAAGCCTGGGATTAATTACCAAGAGACTTGAGTATGGGAATGACGAATGTTTTGTTTTAGGAATTTTGTTCTGCAGTATGATGCAGAATTGATAAAAGGGACTAAGAGTGATGTGATGCAGGCCTGTGTTGCCATCTTGGTTGTAGCACCTCAGAACAGGAAATGCCTCTTCCGCAAAGTGGATTAAAGTGTAAAAATCTTTTTACAAAGCAAAGATGAAGCAGGCTGTGAACTCAGATCAGGAGACATATTTTATACATCATCCTGCAGCTGCCATTCCATGTCGTTGGAATCACATGTTTTACTGGGGTTGTACTTATGTTTCTGTTCTATACCATTTTTTCCCCCAGCTAAAATAGAAACAGAAGTTTGTTTGGTTGACTGACTATCTGGGAGAAGTTTGTACTTTGTTTAGATGAAAGAGAAGGAAGGGAAAAGTCAGATTTTGGCAACTACTAAGATGCTCAAGAAAGGAAAGCTGGGATGAGGCAAGTCTCTAAGGCTGAGGGCTGATGTCACCATCTGTCCCAGGGATGGAGGCTACTTCTCTCGTTGGGGAGGATGGCGGGTCCAGGTTCACACCAGCAAGAAATCAGAGATGCACTGCAATTTCTTTTTTTTCTTGGTGAAGTCCAGAAAGGCAGTTATTTGAGGAGGCATAGTAAATGAAATGCTTACAGAAGAGGATGTCTATGAGTTGGTTATATAAAAATATGACAAATGATCACTTGTTTTAAAACTTTCTTACTCTTATCCATGTTATGCATTTTTAAAATTTTCTTTCTAATCACTATGTAATATTGCAGAATATGGACATTTGAGTATAAACTAGTTCATATTGTATAATTATTAAGACACAAGTTAAAATTAGTCACCATAAATACCTTGATGACTTTTGAGGATCAGTCCAGGTACCGAACTGGAGGAGATGGATAGCATAATTAGAGGGATCAGTACAAAAATATTCCTAGACTTTTATTGCTTCAGGACATATAAACTCATAACAATATAATGATATATTGATAACTTGACATTGGTTTCTGTAATGCATTTAGCCTTTTTCTCTGTTTTTCCCCCTCATTTCTGCTTTACAACACTAGTAATGAAGATTATGAAAGACTTTCGTCTTAACTCAAACTACTATAATTCTGTATAATTGCAATCTAAATTTACTGCTGTTAAACAGTAAAAAGAAGAAATTTAGAATCACTGGAGCCATTATTTTAATTTTTTAAACTTTTAATTTTGTGATTGTAATAAATTAAGAGGAAATCACACAAATTGTACAGAAAGGTCTAAGTACCCTTTACCCCAAGGGTTAACATCTTATATAACTATACAACAACAGCAAAAACATTGACATTGGTGCAATCCACAGGCCTTATTCAGATTTCGCCTCTTCTACATTCATTCATTTGTGTGTCTTTTTATGGCTCCATGCAATTTTGTTACATGTGTAGGTGCCTGTAACTACCGTCACAGGGAAGACACAGGACTGTTCCATCAGGGCAAAGATCTTAGGAGGAGATTCTCCTCTGTTCTTCCTTGGTAGCCACACCCATCCCCTCCCCCATCTATAACTTCTGGAAACCACTATTCTGTTCTCTAAGAATGTTTTATGCATTGAATCATGCAAAATGTGACCTTTGCTGCTTTCCTGCTTTTCCACTCAGTGTAATTCTCTTGAGACTCATCCAACTTGTTTGTATCAATACTTTGTTCTTTTTTTATTCCTGACTGGTATTTCATGCTATGAAAGTACAACAGTTGGTTTTTTATTCCTGACTGGTATTTCATGCTATGAAAGTACAACAGTTGGTTAAACCTTTCACTCATTGGAGGATATTTGGATTATTTCCAGTTTTTTACTATATAAGAAAGAAAGCTGCTATGAACATTTTTGTACAGGTTTTTTTTTTTTTTTTTTTTTGCGGTACGCGGGCCTCTCACTGCCGTGGCCTCTCCCGCTGCGGAGCACAGGCTCCGGACGCGCAGGCTCAGCGGCCACGGCTCACGGGCCCAGCCGCTCCGCGGCACGCGGGATCCTCCCGGACCAGGGCACGAACCCGTGCCCCCTGCATCGGCAGGCGGACCCTCAACCACTGCGCCACCAGGGAAGCCCTTGTACAGGTTTTAATGTGAGCCTAAATTTTCATTCCTCTCAGATAAAAGCCCAGGAGTGCTATTTCTGCATAATATAGTAAGGTTATATTTAGTTTAAAAGAATTTTTTAAAGAAACCATCAAACTATTTCCCAGAGTAGTTGTACCATTTTACATCCCCACCATCAGTGTATAAGAAATCTAGTTTCTCTGCATCCTCTGCAGCATTTGGTGTTTTACTTTTTTTTTTTAATATCAGCTATTTTAATAGGTGTGTTGATATCTCATCATGGCCTTAATTTGCCTTTCCCTAGTGGTTAATGATGCTGAACTTCTTTTCATGTGCTTATTTGTCATCTATATCTCCTCTTTAGTGACATGTCTGTTAGTGTCTTTTGCCCATTTTCTAATTGGATTGTTTTGTACTTCTGTTTTGAGAGTTCTTCATATATTTTAGATAGGGGTCTTTTGTCAGATATGTGGTTTACAAATATTTTCTCTTTCTCTAAGTCTGTAGATCATCTTTCCATTCTCTTAATAAGGTTTTGCAGAACAAAAGTTTTAAATTTTGGTAATATGCAATTTTTTGTTTTTCTTTTATGGATTGTGCTTTTGGTGTCATCTATGAGAACTCCTCATCTTGCTATATAGGTCTTGAAGATTCTTTCTTATGTAGCTTTACATTTTGCTTTTAAATCCATGATCAATTTCTAATTAATTTTTGTGTAAAGTGTGAGATTTTGCTTTAGGCTCATTTTTTCCCCTATGGATATCCATTGCTCCAGCACCATAAATTGAAAAGATTATCCTTTCTCAAATGAATTGCCTTTGCATTTTTGTACAAAGTCAATTGGTCATACACTTGGGGGTTTATTTGTAGGTTCTCTATTCTGTTCCCTTGATCTTTATTTCTGTTCTTCTGCCAGTACCACATTGCCTTGAGTACTGTTACTGTAGTTGTAGAATAAGTTTTCAAATCAAGGTAAAATAATTTCTCTAATTATTCTTTATTTTTAAAAATGCTTTAACTATTCTTTATTATTTGCCTTTCCATATATATTAGAATAAACTTTTCTATAGCTATAGGACTTTGATAAATATTATATTAAATTTACAGATCAATTTGGAGAGAATTGGCGTCTGAAAATATTGAAGCTTCTATCCATGAATACAGTATGGCCTCCTTTTATTCAGAGCTTTGATTTCTTTCATTGGTGTTTTGTAGTTTTCAGTGTACAAGTGCTATGTAGATTTTATTAGATTTGTACCTATGTACTTCATTTTTAGTGATTATAAATTGCAATGTGTTTTTAATTTATACTGCATTTCTGAAATAAAATTTTCTTGGTTGTGGTGTAGAATTATTTTTATATATTGCTGGATTTGATTTGCTAGTATTTTGTTGAGGATTATTGTACTTATGATCATGAAGGATATTAGTATTTTTTCCTTTTTTTGTACTTTTTGTCTGGTTTTGGTATTAGATAATACATGATTTGGGAAGTGTTCTATACTCTTCTACTATCTGCAAGAGATTGGGTAGAATTGATCTTAATTCTTTGAATAGTTGGTAAAATTTCCCACTGCAACCACATAGACTTGGAGATTTTTTTCCTTAGGAATCTTTAAACTACAAATTTAATTTCTTTAATAGTTGTAAGGCTTTACGTCATCTATTTAATTTATGTCATCTATTTAATGTTAGTTAATTTTTGGTATTTTGTGCTTTTTGAGGAAATGGTCCATTTTATCTAAGTTGTTGAATTTGTGTGTAGAGTTGTTTATACTAGTCCATTACTATGGCCTTAATATCTGCAGGATTCATAATTATATTCATTGTCTCATCCCTAATATCGGTCATTTGTTCCTTCCTTCTTCTGTCAGTTTTCCTAGACATTTGTCACTTTGTTGATCTTGTCAAAAAACTAGTTTTTTTTTGTTCATCAATTTTCTCTTTTAATTTCATTAGTTTCTGCTGTTATTTTTACTTTTTCTTTTCTTCTGCTATCTTTGGGAATATTTTGCTATCGTTTTTCAAACTTCTTAAGGTGAGAGCTTAGATAATTTGAGACCTTTCCTCTTTTTTAATGTAAACATTTTGTACTGTAAATCTCCCTCTCAAAAGTGCTTTAGCTATATCTTACAAATTTACATATATATAATTTTTCATTCAGTTGACTGTATATTTGATTTCTCTTGTGACTTCCTCTGTGATCCACAGACTATGAAGTATAAATGGTAGAGAGAGAGAGAGAGAGAAAAGATCTCTAAGTCTATTGCATCTTGTTCAGAACTAGAAGTTCTAAATCAAGTCAAGTGAAAGTGCAAACATTTGAGCTTTGCATTAACCTTTCATTCACTTATCAAGCATTTCCTAAAATCTTCCACTGAATCAACCTGTTATGCATGGAGCATCTACCTCTTATATGTGGGGTACTGTTATTCTTCCTTCAGATTGTACAAAGTCAAATGAAATAGTCTTGCCTCCCAAGCGTGAAGCTGGTGATAGTTCAGCCTGGTTGAAGCTCCTGATGTCTGGACCATTTTCTTTCTCTGATGCTGACTGGTTTGTCTCTTCTACTTCCCATTTGAGAAGCTTTGAACAGCTTCATAGTCTTCCTACAAGGGTCAATTTTGGGATGTGCTCCTTGAGGATATGCCTTCAGGTAGCAATGGAGACAAAGGTAAGTCTGCTAAATGTGAAGTGAAAGCACTGTTTTTTGAAATCAATAATTAGAAGAATCTGGTAGAAATGACTTTAGATAGAAATGGTACAGTTTGTATTTTCAGTGTTTGAAAAAATAAAAAAGAAACCTCAATAATTCAAGGAATCCAGAGAGCTCAAGTGCATTTAGAAAATATCTTCCTAAGTGACTTACTCATATATATAAAACCTGCATCAAGTAGAGAAATATTATAAGAAATTCCCTGATAAAGAACAAATATGCTGTGATGTGTTTTAATCAGTGGATTGAGTATTCCTTCCTTTGGAGGCTGATCCTCACTTCACTGTCTTAATTCCATCTCTCCTCATCTTTTCCCTAGACAAGTAGCTCCTGGCCTGAGAGCTGCTGTGCTTCCTCCCATTGGATCTTTTCTCACGGTCATTCTAGAACTCGGCATGTATATGCAGCTAAATGATCGATGGCTCCATGAAACAGAACTCCATTGCATTGTATTCTGCAGTTGTTGGGAGGAGCACCTATAAATGTCAATTACATCTTGTTGGCTGATGATATTGTTCAGTTATTTGATATCTTCATCATTTTTCTGCCTTTTAGGTCTATGAATTTTTTGAGAGTGGGGTCATGAAGCCCCCAACTATAATTATGGATTTGTCTACTTATTTTTTCAGCCCTTTTAGTTGTGTATATTTTGCAGCTCTGTTGTTTGTTGCAAGTATACTTAGGATCACTGTCTTCTGGTGGATTGACCACTTTTTTTTTTTTTTTTTTTATGGTACGCGGGCCTCTCACTGTTGTGGCCTCTCCCGTTGCGGAGCACAGGCTCCGGACGTGCAGGCTCGGCGGCCATGGCTTACGGGCCCAGCTGCACCATGGCATGTGGGATCTTCCTGGACCGGGGCACGAACCCGTGTCCCCTGCATCGGCAGGCGGACTCTCAACCACTGCGCCACCAGGGAAGCCCGGATTGACCACTTTTAATCATAATATAATATCTTTCTTTGTTCCTGATAATTATCTTTGCTCTGAAGTCTTATTTTTTCCGTTATTAAGGAATGATTCTCTCTAAATCTCTCTGGTTCGCTGGGATAAGCAGTTCTGTTTTTGCATCCTTCAGGAAGGTGTAATGGCTCTGTCCTGCACTCAGGGAGGCCTCTGTAGTTAGTGTGTTGACCCAAGAGAGGAGGAAGAGAAAGCTGGTATCACAAAATGACTGACAGTACCTGCTATTTTTACCCACAAGGTCCCCTCACCCAAGAAAGAGACGGTAAAGAGGAGGGGATCTTGCAAGGAGCTGGAAATCTTGCTGGAGTTGGACGAATAAGAAAGAAACATGAGACATTTTTCTTAGTAACAACAATTTAAATCCTGGCCTCGTGTGGCCTGAGGAAATATGGACTGAGTGAGCAAATAAGTAATTCACAGATTGCTTTTTTTTCTTGCTTTACACACAGTCATCCTCCTTGAGGACTCTATGATATCTCTGGTAGTTATATTTTCAAAAAAATCTAAAAGCTTTGATGTAAAACCATGGGTAAAATTGATTTTATCAATTTGACCAATAAGCAAACAAATAGATCTCTTATATAATTTAGGAGCTCAAGCTTGACTTTTAGATATGAAGATTTAATTTAATAAAGTTCATATTTTGTTCAGTTTAGTAATTACACTTTTTGTTTTTGTATCAGTGCTTCAAGAAAAATTCATTCAGTATTTAATGGATTAAAAGCTAATGAATTTACTCTGCCTTCAGGAAATCAAGATAAATTCATCATAAGTTATATTCTATATTGTATATCATTGTTACTAAAAGTAGTAAGGTAAGTGACTGTTACGTCATAGATAATTATCTTGGGATAATCAATTAGAGAATGATAGGCCTGGAAGGAATCTTTGAGATTGACTTGTTCAGCTCTTAATTTTATAGAGGTAGAGCTGGTGTCCAGCAAGGGGAGCTGACTAGGAAGGGACAGATGGGCTAGGGCGTCTTAGCCCTGAAAAATGTCTCCTGGGAAAAATACAAGGAAAAACTTCATTTCCTCTTATTTTATTTTTGTTATCTCTTTAAAGTAATATTTTTAATAACATGATGTAATTTGCCATTCTGTAGACTGAGAAACTGTGCTAAATGAATTGATAGAAAGGAATAGAAAGAATTGAATTCTAAAAGAGTATATTGAAAAAGTTATTAGGAGGATAAAAGACTTGAGTTTTACTTTCCCCCATGAAAAGTTTTTAAAAATATTACCACCAACAAAAGATAAATAAATGATAAAATTTGAACTAGCAAAACCATTTTAAAAATAGCAGTTATAAGAGCTTTGAAGTGAGAAGTTTGACTTTTAATCCTGAAGCTAAAAATTTATTTGAAGGGTAATAGATTAGATTGTACACAGTCTATCAATAAACAGCTTTTGAGTTGTTCTATCAATAACTGAATACAGAGCTGTTTCCTGTAAGGAAATCCATACTATTTAATGAGTAGATCTCTGAATTTGAGAATTAGAAAAACTTCTTTCTGCCAGCAACAAGAAATATTTTAATTCTACCTCTGGAATACACTGATCAATTGCAAGTCACCTCTCTTGGGAGATTTATTAATGTTAAGAATGGAATGAAAGTCTTCGGTTAGGTAATATGTATGAGAAATGTTTGCAAAAAATGCGTTTAATATACAATCAGTAAAAATAGAATTATTGAGTCAGCACAATTAGACAAAAAGCCTTGGTCATCAAGAAAGTCATGTCTGGATCAAAGATACATTTGAATATTTAAGCACAGTTTGGGAGTTCTGGCAATCACAAGAGAAGGGGGAAAGTTTGTGAAGCTGGTGCAGGTAACAGCGACTAAGATCATTACAGTAAGGAGTTTACCTTATTTGAGATTTGAGATTTGAGATTTGAGTCTAGAATACATATGATAAAAGTCTGAATCACCTGGGATACTAGGCTAGGCATCTCAGTTTTTTTCAGCCTAGAGGATTTATATATTAGCAGATGAGCTGCAAGTTGAAATCTTTAGCTACCTTATTCCCAGCTGAACATCAAGTTCCAATTAAATGTGAACAAATACGAGCTTTCAAGTGCCTTTGAGTAATATTTAAAATTATTTACTCTTTCCTATGAAATCATTTATCATTTTTCCTCACTTCTGGAACAATCTGCCATCTTAAATATTTTGGTTTGATAAACAGACTTCACAACTTTTTACCTCCTTCTGAAATTCAACACTGGTGACCTTAATAAAACTCCCAAACCAGATTCTCACTTAATTAGGTTTTTAGTATAGTGAGGAGCAGCTCTTCAAGGTAAATAATTTCTCCATCATTTAACAAGTGTTACCTTCATCAACAGACTTTGGCCGTCACCCCATACTTATTCATTGTATTTTGTGAATGAAAAACAAGGATATTTTTTAAAATGCTGAGCTTTCCTCAGCCACATTAAGAATATTTAAGACTTCAAGTTAAACATAGACTGTTTTTGATAAACAATAGTATTTTACAATACCAAGAATGAAAGGTGAGTTGGCTTTGGTATGAGTGTCACTTCTTTGTATGTCTTCATCTTCTTGCAGACTTGAAAAGTACATTCTTTTCATATAAATTCTTCTTCTTTTCATATAAATTCTTCTTCTTTCTATGAAGTAAGCAATAGAAAAATAAAATATAAATGTAGCAGAAAACTAAAAGAGTGTCCTTTTTTCCCATGTCTTTGTGGGCTTTGTCCTGAGTTATGACTATGTTTGTATGTGTGTGATCTCTATAAACTTTCTGTTCTATGGGGCTAATAAGAAATATATTTCTTCAATATCCTTGAAAGTAACTATCTTGTGTGTTTATTTCCAATGGTACTCTGAGTCAAAGGCTATTTTTTTTTCTTTTTTGCAGTACACGGGCCTCTTACTGTTGTGGCCTCTCCCGTTGCGGAGCACAGGCTCCGGACGTGTAGGCTCAGCAGCCATGGCTCAAGGGCCTAGCTGCTCCACAGCATGTGGGATCTTCCCGGACCGGGGCACGAACCCGTGTCCCCTGAATTGGCAGGCAGACTCTCAACCACTGTGCCACCAGGGAAGCCCAAAGGCTATTTTTTTTTAAGATTTTTTTTGATGTGGACCATTTTTAAAGTCTTTCTTGAATATGTTACGAAATTGCTTCTGTTTTATGTTTTGCTTTTTTTGGCTACGAGGCATATGGGATATAGCTCCCTGACCAGGGATCGAACCCACACCCCTTGCATTGGAAGGTGAAGTCTTAACCACTGGACCACCAGGAAAGTCCCTAAAGGCTATTTACTTAAGTTTTTAATTTGGTTAATTATGAAAATTTTATTTTCTTCTTGGAAAGATCTTTTAAAAATAAATTTTAAGTCAGTCACTTAAGCAATTTTAAGTTATTAATAGAGGGGAGAGAGTGTTTATTGTTCAATTTAGATTTTCTTTAAACAAAAAGAAATAGAATACTTGAGATAAAACTAAAATCACCCTAGTTTTCCTTTTACTTCCTATCTACATTGTTCTGGCCAGAACGAATCACTCTCATGAATTTGGTGTGCATTCTTTCAACCACTATATATATTTTTTTTTTTTTTTTTTTTAAACATCTTTATTGGGGTATAATTGCTTTACAATGGTGTGTTAGTTTCTGCTTTACAACAAAGTGAATCAGCTATACATATACATATGTTCCCATATGTCTTCCCTCTTGCGTCTCCCTCCCTCCCACTCTCCCCATCCCACCCTTCCAGGCTGTCACAAAGCACCGAGCTAATATCCCTGTGCCTTGCGGCTGCTTCCCCCCAGCTATCTACCTTACTACGTTTGTTAGTGTGTATATGTCCATGACTCTCTCTCGCCCTGTCAAAACTCACCCTTCCCCCTCCCCATATCCTTAAGTCCGTTCTCCAGTAGGTCTGCGTCTTTATTCCTATCTTACCCCTAGGTTCTTCATGACATTTTTTTCCCTTAAATTCCATATATATGTGTTAGCATACGGTATTTGTCTTTGTCTTTCTGACTTACTTCACTCTGTATGACAGATTCTAGGTCTATCCATCTCATTACAAATAGCTCAATTTCATTTCTTTTTAAGGCTGAGTAATATTCCATTGTGTATATGTGCCACATCTTCTTTATCCATTCATCCGATGATGGGCGCTTAGGTTGTTTCCATGTCCTGGCTATTGTAAATAGAGCTGCAATGAACATTTTGGTACATGACTCTCTTTGAATTTTGGTTTTCTCAGGGTATATGCCAAGTAGTGGGATTGCTGGGTCATATGGTAATTCTATTTGTAGTTTTTTAAGGAACCTCCATACTGTTCTCCACAGTGGCTGAACCAATTCACATTCCCACCAGCATCAACCACTATATTTTTACTTCCATTAATTAGCTCTGTTATCTATAAAATTTATAGTATTGCTTGGCATATCTTCAAATTTACACAAATCATATGATAGTCTATGAGGTCTTTTAACTTACAATTGTCACATTCAACTTTATGTTTTTGAAAGCTAGCTGTTTTGATACGTAGAGGACTCCATTCATTTTGCTGCTGTGCAGTGTTCTGTTGTTTGCCTGAATCTCAGTTCAATTAAGTAGTTTTGACTTTCCATTTTCAGGATTAAAATAATGCAGCAGTGAACAATCTCATCCATGTTTTCTGATCTCATGTCTGAGATGTTTTCTAGAGAATTCACATACAATTTATAGAATGAAGGATTATTATTCAGAAAACACAAAGACTTCCTGTAAATCAACTAGGGAAATGAAAGGACAGCACAATAGAAAAATACAACAAGGTTATTGACGGGAAATTTGGAGAACAGATACTTGATTCAGTAATTACCAATTTACAAAATGAGTAAAGAAAAAGCAAAAGGAAGAAAAATCCATTAGTAAACAGGAATACTGGAAGGTAAACAGTGAAATAATATTTGCATTCATTAGACTGCAAATCTTAAAGAGTCTGACAATACCAAATTTTGGTGATTATGTAAAACAATAGGAATGCCTGTATCTACCTGAAGAAAGTTAAAATTGGTAAATTACTTTGGAGAATAATTTGATAGTAGTTAATAATTTTGGAATGAACTAATATTTACACATTTACAATTATACCTCTCAACTATTAAAACATTTTCTGTTATGATTGAATATTAATATTTACTATGAATGAAGGGTGTTTCTTCAATTATTGAGGCAATCCTACAACTTTTCTCCATTACAATATAATTTCTGTTGTTGAGCCACCTCATGTTTCTGGCATGACATCTATTTGTTCAAGATGAATGTTGTTGTTTATACACTATTAGTTTTGATATAAGTATTTTATTTAGAAATTTTGTATCTTCGTTTGGGGTTGGCAGAATAATGTCACCCCAAAGATGTCCACATCAGAATCCTCAGAACCTGTGAATGTGTTACCTTACATTTAAAAAAGGGACTTTGGGGCTTCCCTGGTGGTGCAGTAGTTGAGAGTCCTCCTACCGATGCAGGGGACACGGGTTCGTGCCCCGGTCCAGGAAGATCCCACATGCCGTGGAGTGGCTGGGCCTGTGAGCCATGGCCGCTGAGCCTGCACGTCCGGAGCTTGTTGCTCCGCAACGGGAAAGGCCACAACAGTGAGAGGCCCGCATACCGCAAAATAAATAAATAAATAAATAAAAACAATTAAAAAGGGACTTTGTAGTTGTGATTAAGTTAAGGATTTTGAGATGGGAGATTATTGTGGTATCTAGTATGGCCAATCTAATCACAAGTGTTCTCACAAGAGAGAACACCAGAGTCAAAGAAGGAGGCTTGACAAGGAAGCAATGATCAAAGTGATGCCAGACAAGAGCCCATGAATGCTGCAGCCTCTAGAAACTGGAAAAGGCAAGGAATATTCTTCCTAGAGCCTCCACAAAGGGATGCAGCTCTGCCAACCCATTTTAGATTTCTAACCACTTGAACTGTAAGATGTGTAGTTTGTACCACTATGTTTGTGGTAATTTGCTACACCAGCAATAAGAAACTAGTACAGTACCTTTAATTGTAATTGGTATTTTTCTTGTATTTGCTTTGTTTGTTGCCAAGCTTATATTTGCTTCATAAAACCAGCTAAATAGCTTCCTGAGATTTTTATTCTCCGAATCAGTTTGAAAAGAGATATAAACCATTCACTCTTTCAAAATTTGGTAAGGAATGTCTTTGAAATTACCTGGACCACGGTGTGTTTATTGTTTGGATGAGGATTGGGGGAAGGCATGGGCAAAATGTTTTCCAACAATTTTGGTGCCCTTTTTGCAAATGGTGACTTCATGTTTTCAGTTTATTCTTATGTCAATTTTGAAGTTGAAAAGTTTATAATTTTCTGTTTCATCTAAAATTTTAATTTACTCACACTAGGTTGTTTGTAGTATTCTTTTATTATTTTTTTTAAGTTTTTTTTCAACGTGGACCATTTTTAAAGTCTTAATTGAATTTGTTACAATATTGCTTCTGTTTTCTGTTTTGGTTTTTTGAGGCATGTGGGATCTTAGCTCCCTAACCAGGGATTGAACCCACACCCCCTACATTGGAAGGCAAAGTGTTTAACCACTGGACTGCCAGAGAAGTCCCCTCTTTTGTTATTTTTAAAACATATAATACACTTTCTTTTTTTCTAGTATTTTTTATTCTTGCTGTCTTTTTCTTTTTAAATCAGTCCTCTTGAAACTATTTCAGTTTTGTCCAGGCTCTGTTTTAATTTTTGTTGTGTCCCTTTTTCTCTAGTTTTATTCAGGTATAACTTACATACAGTAAACTTTGCTAATTTTAGTATTCAGTTTATTCATATTTAACAATTGTACATAGTCACCAAGCAAGATATTGAAATTTTCATAACCCCAGAAAGTTTCCTTGTTCTCCCCTGCAATCCATCTTCTCCATTGATCCTCAGCCCCAGTCACTGATGTGCTTTTTGTCACAATAGTTTTGCCTAGCCTGGAATTTTATAGAAATGGAATGATACAATAAGTACTTGTTTATAGTTGACAGCTTTTACTTTATGTCATGTTTTCAAGATTCATCCATGTTGTTGTGTATATCAATAGTTTTTTCTTTCTTGTTCTAATTAATATTGTATAGTGTAGGCATACTATAATTTGTTTATCCATTCACCACTTGATGTACATTTGGGTTGTTTCCACTGTTTGGATATTATGAATAATGCCACTCTGAACATTTACATACAAGTCTTTATGTAGACGTATGTCTTCATTTCTTTGGGGTAAATTCCAAGGAATAGGTCTGCTTGATTTGGATGGTAGGTGTATGCCTAAGTTTATAAGACACTGACAAGTTATTTTTCAAAGTGACTACACCATTATGTATTCCTTCCAGCAATGCAGAAGGTTTCTAAGTGCGCTGCACTTTCAGCAACACTTACCCTTTTCAGTCTTGTTAATTGTAGCTGTTCTAGTAAGTAGTTTGGCTTTCATCTTACCTGATAATAGTGACTTTGAACATCATGGATAGGATTGAATTTGGGTCTACAAGTTTTGTTGTTGTTTAATTTATTTATTTATTTATTTTGGGCTGTGCGGGCCCTCTCCAGTTGCGATGAGCTGGGGCTGCTCCCCGCCGCAGTGCGCGGGCCTCTCACCACAGTGGCCTATCCCGTTTCAGGGCATGGGCTCTAGGCGCACGGGCTTCAGTAGTTGTGGCTCGCGGGCTCCAGAGCACAGGCCCAGTAGTTGCACATGGGCCCAGCTGCTCCGCGGCATGTGGGATATTCCCGGACTAAGGCGCGAACCCGTGTCCCCTGCATTGGCAGGCAGACTCCTAACCACTGCACCACCAGGGAAGCCCAGGTCTACAGTTTTATTACTTTTTTCTTGTTACTCCTTCTGACTTTGTTCCTCCTTTTCTACAATTTTTGATTGTCTTAATATTATTGTCTTAATTATCTTATACTATTAGACAACTTTATTTTTAAAGTTGTTTCATGCATAGTATTTTGAAGTATATTTTAGTGTTTGTTCTAGGAATTAAAAATCCTTAAGTTTTCACAATCTATTTATAATTAATTAATTACTACTTCACACAAAATGTAGAAATCTTAAAACCATATAAGTCCATTTACACCTCTTCCCTGTACTTTATGCTACAGTTGTTATATGTATGTGTACAATATAATGTACATGGGAAGGTATAATTTTTGCTCAAACTGTCATATATTTTATAAAGAAATTAAGAGTAAACTGCAAAACATCAATATTTTTATTTACATAGATAAAAATTTTTTTATCCTCTTCCAAGTTTTCATATATCATTTCTCTTACACCTGAAGAATATCTATTGCCATTTATTTTAGTGTCAGTCTTTTGGCAGTGAACACTTTTAGGTTTCTTTATTTAAAATGCCTTTATTTTACATTAATTAATTAAGAATACTTTCTCTTACATAGAATTCTTAGTCAATGGCTGTGTTTCAGCACTTGAAATATGTTTCACTATCCTCTTGCTTCCATAGCTTTGAGGTGAAATCAGCGCTCAGTGAAATCATTCTGCTGTATATAATATGCCTTTTATTTTTTGTGTGTGTTCAAAAATTTTTCTTTATCTCTAGCTTTTACTGGTTTGATTCCAAGGTACCTAGGCAAAACCTTCTTTATGTTTATTATGCTTGGAGCTTCCTGTGCATCTCAAATATATAATTTTTTCTTCTGTCCAGTTTGACTGAACATTATTTCTTCCAATATTTTTCTGCCCATTCTACCTCTCTCTTCTTTTTTTTCCGAGACTTCAATTGCACAAATGTTGCAATCTAAAAAGTCCCTAAGTCTTTGTACGTTTTAATTTTTATTTATTTATACTTCAATCTGGATACCTGTATTTGAGTTCATTGTTACTTTCCTCTGTCCTCTATATTATACCATATTGAATGAAGAATATGAAAAATATTCTAACTAACTGTATTACAAATATATGAAACAAAAGGTGCAGGGGAAAACTTACTCACCTAACTTTCTAAAAGAGTGGAGTCTGTAAGACAAAAAAAAAGAAAAAAAAAACTAAACAAAACCAAGACAAAAAAATACATAAGCACTGTGCTCTAGTTGGCAAAATTGTGTCTTAAATGGGTATGGTTTAAAATTTTGATACCACTATATAGGATATTAGAATTGAACAGTTAAGTAAGTGGATAACAAATGGTGGGAGTCAACTGTCTCATGGTTGTAATGACAGTTTACAGAGAAGCAAGAGGAGGAAGCTAGAATGATATAAGGTGGTGATGATTTAGTTCAGTATGAACTAATGTTTAGTTTAGCATAGATACCGATGGTTACATATAAGAATATTTGTAAATAAGTGTGTATACATAGACTAGAATACATATACATATATTTCCTTGTTCTTTCAACTAAGAGTGCCTAGAAGAACTGATGTAGCAATGAGAGTAACTGGTGCTCAGATATTGGTTTCTAATACCAATCTCTAATAAAAAGGACTCTAAACCAGGGTTTCTTAAAGAAATGGCTGATTCTAGGACTGGGGAAGGAAATATATAAAATGAGTCTGGAGTACTTTGTAGTATCAGAAAACAAGGAAGTTCTTAAGAAAAATCACACATTGATGGAGGTATGTCAGCATCATAGTGCACATGAGCCAACTGAAAGAGCTCCCCATGGCCAGTGCTGGAAGAACTTGAGCCAAAACCCGATACAGTAAAATTAGATTATTAACCAAAGTATAAAATAAATATGGAGAAAAGGCAAATATTTCTTTCAGAAGAATTCCAAATAATTTATGGAGATACTCCCTACTAGGGGGTAGAGCTTAACCCTTCTCCCCCTACTTGAGTGTGAACTGGGCTTAATGACTTTCTTCTAAAAAATAGAATATTGAAAGAGGGCAATAAAATAACTTTACAGTGGAGAGACCTGACAAACATGACCTCATCCAGGTGACCAAGGTCAACATCAGCAGTGGTAAGTCATGCTGACAGCATATGCCTTTGATATGATATATTGAGCATGGCATTATACCTCAGTGGTCTTCCTCCCCAAAACCAAAACCCAAATCTAGTCATGAGAAAAACAAAAGACAAATCACAATTGTAGGATATTCTACACCATTCCTAACTAGTACTCCTCAAAACTGTCAGGGTCACCAAAAGCAAAGGAAGGCTGAAGCTATTAAAACCACGAGGAGTCTAAGAAAACATGACAACTAAAAGTGATGTGGCACCCTGGGTGGGATCCTGGAATAAGAAAAGGATACTAGGAAAAAACTAAGGAGAGATGAATCAAATATGGACTTTAGTCAACAATAAAGTATCACTCTTGGTCCATTAATTGTAACTAATATGTCATACTAACCTAAGATGTTAATAATAAGAAAAACTGGGTAAGGAGTGTATGAGAATGCTGTACTACCTTTGCAGTTTTTTAGTAAATCTAAAACTGTCCTTAAAACTTATTAAGAAAAAATGAGAAAATATATTTACAGTTTGTTGAATTGCACAATGAATTATATAGATGCCCCAATAACAACAGAAATTCCATTTTCTTATAGCACTTTTCTCAGTAATTATAGTAATTATTAAGAAAATTTTATACGTGTTCCAGAAATATATATATACACACACGCACGCACACACACACGTGTGTGTGTGTGTTCTGTATTTGTTGCCAAGCTGTTTGTACTAAAATTCCCAGGATTTTTGGCAATCTCCTATAACAGTATTCTGACTATTCTAAAGTTAGACATAACCCAGTCTTATGAAAACAGGTCGATGGCTAATAGCTTTGGATTCCAGGATATATAAGGTTTTCAAGTAACTTTAGATATTACTCATATTTTTAGGATGCTATGTTAACTTTACTCTATGTATTTATGAATCTTAATGCTTTGTATATTAATATTTGTGCTATGCCTGGATGATTTATTAGCTTAACCTTGGCTTTTGTGTTCAAGATCAATTATTAAAATCATTCCCTTCTATGATTTCTACCATATAATTGAATCCTAGTAAAACCAATCAACATAGCAGCAGATGGGCTCATTTTAAATTATCAGTTTTCATTTAACTACAAGATAAAAAATTGAATTATGCAGTTCATTCCAGAAGTTTTTAGTTAATGAAAACATTCTACAGAAAAAGACTATTGTGTCCTTTTGTAGTATTCCAAATTTTGTCAAAATTATTGAACTCTTTTAAGGTGAATTGAAGAACAAACAAATGTATGTCTGGGGGTAGAGTTGAAATTGTGACTTCAGTTCATTCTACTACACCCAAATGTATCCAAGAACTGAGGGACAGTCTTCTGCTAGAGAGAAGAACCCACACTCTTCCTTTCGCATTGGTCCTCCTTGTAAGTATGTGAGAGGGAGAAAGAGATTGGTGTGGTGGTGCCTCCCCATGTACCTGACACTTCAAATGTCTTTGAAGTATTTGTACCCTGATGTTAGAATAGGTTATCTGACCCTAATTGTTTCCTAGATAATAATACATGTCAATTAGCTGAATTAAGGACTGTGTCCTGGTGTGCAGAGACTGGAGAGAAGCAACAATGTGAAAATCAACTTTCTGCAAGCTGTTACTATAGCTACCAGGATGCAGGCTTTTTCTATAACAGCAGCAAACAGAAGTGCTTTCAGACAAGGGAGAAAGGGAAAAGAAATCGGGGCTATTTCCATAGCAACAGAGAGATTTACTGATGTGGGTAGATATATTTTTTTCTATCTAATAATGTTGACAGTAGTCAATAATTTTACAGGAGTACAAACAGCAAATTCTGATCCTGAACTAATGGTTTAAAGCACAAGACATGGAAACTGCATTCATTGAAAATGTCACTAAGGTCCAGAAGTAATGCTGTGAATTGGATGGCTGACACTTACTGAGGTGAAGGGATTACTGACTGCTACTAATGTTGCCTTTTTTTTTTTTTTTTGCTGCAAAATTCAGAGAAAATTCATTTAATCTATTTGTACTAAAGACTATGTCAGGGGGATGGATGCAAGATATAGAATAAGTAGACATTAGAGAAGTGATATAATTGGAATTAGATTTAGAATGTTTGAAGGGAATCTGAAAAGACTTGCAACATTTCATAACAAAGATCTGATAAAAAAAAGAGAAGTATAATTCATGCTGCAACCAGAGTGTGCTCATTGGGAGTAAAAGGAGAGAGACTGGAGTGCTGGAAGGCACTTTAGGGTTATGCATGCTCAATTTGCAAATAAAGTGTTAAAAGGCATTCATTCATGTGCATATTTATCGAACCTCTACTGTATGTCAGATACTATTTTGGAGTATGTCAGTGATTTAAACAGACAAGGATTCCTGTCTTTGGGGAGCTGCATTCTCAAGGGAAAGCATAGACAACAAAAAGTAAAGATAATAACAAAAGTGTGTGTGTGTGTGTGTGTGTGTGTGTGTGTGTGACAAGTGTTATAAAATGAAGAAAAATGAGCAGGATAGGGGTGTGAAGGTAGACTTGCAATTCAAGATAAAGTGTCAAGGTTGGCATCATTGAGCAGGCAATATTTGAGCCAAGCTTATATCTTATTTTTTTATTATTTTTCTTATTGGGGTATAGTTGTTTTACAGTGTTGTGCTAGTTTCTACTGTACAGCAGTAATTATCTATTTTATACATATTAGTGTATATATGTCAATCCCAATCTGTCAATTCATCCCACCCTCCCCTTCCTCCCCTTGGTGTCCATACATTTGTTCTCTACATCTGTGTCTCTATTTCTGCCTTGCAAACTGGTTCATCTGTAGCATTTTCCTAAATTCTACATATATGCATTAGTATACAATATTCGTTTTTCTCTTTCTGACTTACTTCACTCTATATGACAGACTCTAGGTCCAACCACATCTCTACAAATGACCCAATTTCGTTCATTTTTATGGCTGAGTAGTATTCCACTGTATATATGTACCACATCTTCTTTATCCATTTGTCTGTCGATGGACATTTAGGTTGCTTCCATGACCTGGCTATTGTAAATAGTGCTGTAATGAGCATTGGTGTGCATGTGTCTTTTTAAATTATGGTTTTCTCTGAGTATATGCCCAGTAGTGGGATTGCTGGGTCATATGGTAATTCTATTTTTAGTTTTTTAAGGAACCTCCATACTGTTCTACATAGTGGCTATATCAATTTACATTCTCCTCAACAGTGCAAACGTATCAATGGACAAAGGATTAATCTCCAAAATATACAAACAGCTCACGCAGCTCAATATCAAAAAACAAAACCCAATCAAAAAATGGGTGGAAGACCTAAATATACATTTCTCCAAAGAAGACATATGGATGGCCAAGAGGCACATGAAAAGATGCTCAACACACTAATAATTAGAGAAATGCAAATCAAAACTACAATGAGGTATCACCTCACACTGGTTAGAATGGCCATCATCAAAAATTCTGCAAACAATAAATGCTGGAGAAGGTGTGGAGAAAAGGGAACCCTGAAGTTAATATATCTTAAGCAAGAGCATCCCAGTAAGATGAAAACTGTCTTGACACTCTCACGTGCCCAGATAATGGCAGATGAGGACCAGAACCCAGTGCCCTGTCCTCTGTATCCCATTGTCTTTTCTATCCCTCAATTTTAAGCAATTGTCCACAATATAATTTTTTGTTCAATTGTTCTAATGAAGAGGCTCTCAAGGGGTTGTCCTTTGGGCCAGCAGCAGCAGCATCAACTGGGAAATTGTTAGAAATGCACATTCTCAGGCTCCACTCAAAGACTTACTGAATCAAACACTCTGGATGTGGGGCTCCGTGTCCTAACATGCCTCCCAGATAATTCTGACAGCCACTTCTATAAATACCCTGCCCATTGTCTTCAGTGCCTTCCTTCACTTCTGACTCTTGGGTCTATAAAATCTTTTATTAATGAGTCCCAATTTGTCAACCACTATTCTGGTCCCCCAACATCCTGGTATTTTTTAATAATAAGAAAGTATTCAACAGCAGTTGTTCAGACTAGAGGAGACATACTTTCAATGTAGCCAGTGAAAACAGAGTGTGTGCTCAGAGGTGAAGGCCTGGCCAGGTGCTGTCCTAAAAAATGACAAATGTAGGAACAGCCAGGTCCTGGGACACCAGTTCACCCAACCATAAGGAAATTCTGGGTGGAAGAATCCCATTCACGGAGAAAGTAAGAGGATTTTCTAGAACCAGTCTGAAAGCAAAGTGACCCTGGAGAGAGAAATCCATCAAAAAGTCAGTGTTGGGTCAATTTTCACCCAAATGTGGGGCAGCATAGTTTTAAATTTAATTTTATTATTTTGTCTTCTTTTCTAATTACACTCCAACTTGAGGTGGGTAAGTACAAGGATGCCTTATATCATTTTATTCCTTTCACTTTAACTTATTAGTAGTCATTAGGTTTTGAACCATGTTAGACTTCCACCCTATTTTCTGTAACCATTTCAAAAGGAAGGGCTGAACATGAAAAGACGCTCAACATCACTCATCATTAGAGAAATGCAAATAAAAACTACAGTGAGGTATCACCTCACACCAGTCAGAATGGCCATCATCAAAAAATCTACAAACAATTAATGCTGGAGAGGGTGTGGAGAAAAGGGAACCCTCTTGCACTGTTTGTGGGAATGTAAATTGATACAGCGACTATGGAGAACATTATGGAGGTTCCTTAAAAAACTAAAAATAGAACTACCATCTGACCCAGCAACCCCACTCCTGGGCATATACCCTGAGAAAACCACAATTCAAAAAGTCATGTACCACAATGTTCATTGCAGCACTATTTACAATAGCCAGGACATGGAACCAACCTAAGAGTCCATCGACAGGTGAATGGATAAAGAAGATGTGGCACATATATACAATGGAATATTACTCAGCCATAAAAAGAAGTGAAATTGAGTTGTTTATAGTGAGGTGGATGGACCTAGAGTCTGTCATATAGAGTGAAGTAAGTCAGAAAGAGAAAAACAAATACCGTATACTAACACATATATATGGAATCTAAAAAAAAAAAAAGGTTCTGATGAACCTAGGGACAGGACAGGAATAAAGTCACAGATATAGAGAATGGACTTTGAAGCCAAGGGGAGCAGGACGAAGTGAGAGAGTAACCTTGACATTTATATACTACCAAATGTAAAATAGACAGCTAGTGGGAAACAGCCGCATAGCACTGGGAGATCAGCTCGGTGCTTTGTGACCACCTAGAGGGGTGGGATAGGGAGGGTGGGAGGGAGGCACAAGAGGGAGGAGAAAGGAAAATTGCTTTTAATCAGAATGCTGGAAATCTGGGGAGTTGGTGGACTCAGTGTCCCCAAAAACCATCTCCAAAGATTCTGCCATGAAAGTTTTTAAAGCAAAAAATAACTCGGTTAATCATTGAGATGGGGGTCAGAGTCAACACCATCCCCCACTGCAGTCCTGTCAACTTATTGTGATCTTTCTTTATATGCTAACTTGTTCACACAGTTTGTTCGTGAGATTACTGAAGGAGAAGCTAAGGAAGAGATCTGGTCATCAGTTTACTTATTCTTCATTTCTACTTCTTTGATCTATGGAAAGAACAAAACAGGTTAGGCAAGATATTGTGTGATCAAAAGATTTGAAAGGTGTGCTTGGGCTGGAGATGAGTAGAGCATGGGGGTGCCTGGTTTAAGTTTAGTGACAATATAGCTTTGCTAAAGTGACAAGACAAAGGGGCTTCCTGCTGAGAGCAGCTTCCTGCAAAGAGCTGCTTATATTATCTAGGGCTACAGTTTCCCCCTGGATGGTCAGGCTGCTGGCATTTCAAATAAAGTCAGTCCCTTCAGGCAGAGTGGTGAAGACCTTCAACCTTATGACCTCCCTCTATCCCAGGCAGAACCCCTACACACTTCACAGGAACTAAGGCGGGGACAGTGGGATTCTGCTTCTCCCAAGATTAGTCTGCTCTATGAGCTCACTTTGGGAGAATTAGTAGTCCCTGATCTTCTAGGCTTGCCCTTCCTGGTGTGGGCCCTTCACCCTAAGGGTGAGCTGTGGCAGGGGTTATTGGGCCCCCAGTTTTCTTGGTTTGCCATGCCTGGAGTAGAGTTCACAGCCTGTGAGTAGGGAATGGATGAAGAAGGAGCCTCTGTCCTATTTTGGGGAAGAAGAAATTGTCCTCTACCCTTTTAGGTTCTTCTGGCTGGTCTAAGAATGTATCCATGGGAGAGATCCAGGAAAACTGAGTAGCCAAAATGACTTAAACCCTTGCCTTAAATAACCCTTCAGCTAAAGACAAAAGAGGATGTTAGGGGTAGGGGTTTGGGACCTCAAAGGGGAAGAAGGCAATTCACATGGAGATGGAAAAGCAAATGTTTGGTAAACAAATGTTTGCTGGGCCAGCAGAAATAATAGGACACAGAGAGGAACTTTAGCAAACAGACTTTGCTGGGTTCCTCCCTGTCTCCACACCCAGTTTGTACTATACTCATCTATGGTGATAGCTCATTTCCTGGAACAGGTCCTCTGTCTACATTCTTTAGGCAGTTAGGGGGAAGGTCAAACTTTCTTCCTGAGTCTTTTAGGCCTTGATTGTTTTCAACTCAAAATAATCCACATGCTAAATAGACATTTTGGGGTGGCAAATTTTGCTCCCCTACACCTCTCAGTTGCACCAATCTTGAATAGAGCACATGCAACATGGACCTGAGTGTGGTGATGAGACCTGCTTGTAAGAAATACTAAAGGACATTCTTCAGGCTGAGAGCAACCATAATTTTTAAAACAAATGTTATGTTAGAAAATGTGCACTTAATACAAAAGAAGTAAGTAAACAAAGAACAAAAGAATAAAAAGACATGAATGATATAAAAAATAGGAAGCAAATGGCAGATGTAAATCCAACCATATCAATAACATTAAATGTGAAAGGATTAAACAATTAAAGGCAGAAATTGTCAGATTGGATAAAAAGAAAAATATATGCTGTCCATGGAAAACACACTTTATTAGATTCAGGGATACAAATAGGTTGAAAGTAAAAGGATGGAAAAAGATATATCATGCAAACAGCTGACACTAGGTTGCTATAGTGACTATACTAATATCAGACTTAAAATTGGCTTTAAGAACAAATGTTACCAAAGAAAATAGGGATGTTACATAATGATAAAAGAGTCAACCCATCAGGAAGGTGTAAACATACATGAACTTAACAGAGCCCCCAAATACATAAAGCAAACACTGAGAGAACTGAAGGGAGAACAACAATAATATTTAGGACACAGAGAGGAACTTTTCAAAAGAAAATAATAATATTTTGAGACTTGAGTCCCACTTTCAATAATGGTAGAACAAATAGACAAATCAGCCGGGAAATAGAAGACTTTAACAACACTATAAACCAACTAAACCTAACAGTCTTCTCTAGAGCAGTCATCCAACAGCAACAAAATGCACATTCTTCTCATGTGCACATGGAACATTCTCCAGGAAAGACCACATACTAAGTTGTTAATGAAGACTCAATAAATTTAAAAGGATTGAAATCATGCATTGTATAATGTCCACAATGGAATTAAATTAGAAATAGTAATTCTATACATAGAAAATCCAATAGAATCTACTTTTGAAAAGTAATGTGTGAATTTTCCATGGCTCTTGGCCATGAGGTCAATATTACAAAATCAGCTACTTTTATATACCAGCAAATCTCAGAAAATTAAAATTTTCATAGAGATACAATTTGTAAGTTCCTGGTCTGTGGTAGGTAAGATAAACATACTTCACTCTTTCTTTACCAATTCATAAAGGCATAAAGCATGGTCAGAATGCCTGGAGCATCTATTTGAAGACACTGAAAATAAAATAGTAGCAAATGGATTGGGGAAGAACACCAGAATTTGAAGTACCAAATGGTCAAGGAATTTACCCCTGTTTTTCCTCCAGAGTCTCTTGACTTGAATTTAACACAACTTGAAATCTTGAAGTCAGCACTGTTTTTCAGACAATGAGGTTCTAGAATAAACCCTCTTATCTGGCTTGAGGTGTTAGGAAAAAACTCCTAATTCTCAGGTAGAAATTTCATTTAGGTGATGGCTGTGGTAACTTTTGGAACCCAGAAGAACCAAAACTCTGAGAGAGAGAGACTTCCTCTTTATTTGGTGGAGCTGCATTCCTAGAGCTGCGTCACATTTTTTTTTCTCCCTATCCTCTCTCCAGAGAACATACCAGATAGATTGAAGAAAAAGAAGTGGTCAAGAAAATGACCCCATAAAATTGTTTATATGTTCCAGGACTTATCTTGACCTATGTATGCATGGATCTGATCATAATTAGCATATCAAAGATTTTTAGAACTGGACTGATAGTCCACTACCTAGGTTCTAGACATATGTGGAATAGATCTGAAGAGAAGTACAAAGACTTAGAACGCTTACATACAACTCACACTGGAGCCACAAAACACAGAGAACAGTTTGGAACTTGCAGCCTGAACCAGGTCAGTTGCCCGCTAAAAGCAAAAATATCAACATTTTCTATAGAATTTAAGACCCAGAGTCTCACAACATAAAATTTAAACTATAACGACTATAATCAAATATCCCTTGGCAAATAAAGAACCATGAATATTCCAACTTGTATAAGAAAAGACAATGAACAGACTCCCATGCCAATATGAAACAGTTGTTTCATATTGGCAAAGACTGGCACAGGTATTTTTAAAATACTCAAAGAAACAATTGTGTTTACTCTTTTAACAAATGTTAAAGTTATCAGTAAAGAAATAGAAGATAAAGAGAACAACCAACTAGACATTTTAAAACTGAGAAATACAATAAAAACAACCACAAAAAAAAATCCATAAAACCCCACCAAAAACCTCACAGGGTTTGACTTCAATGGCTGAATGCAGATAACAGATGATCAAATTAGTGAACTTTCAGATAGTTCATTAAAAATTATCTAATACTTGAAAATGTTATGCCAAGTGAAAGAAGCCAGTCACAAAGGACCATATGTTCTATGATCTCATTTACATGAAATGGCCACAATAACAAATCCATAGAGACAGAAGGTAAATTAATCAGCAGTTGCTTAGGTATAATGGAGTAAGGAATAAATGGGGTATGACTATTAATAGATACAGGGTTTCTTTTGGGGGGTGATGAAAATTTTCTAAAATTGATTGTGGAGATGGTTGCAAAACTGTGAATTTAATAAAAATCATTGAACTGCACACTTTAAATGGGAGATATAAGTAGATTTAAATGGAATGTGAATTATATCTCAATAAAGCTGTCATTAAAAAAAGTATCTAATACTGACAACAGAGAAAATAATGTTGAAGAAAAAAAACCAGAGATATAGGGACCTATAGGAAAATAACAAAATCTAAAATTCTTGTCATTGATGAAGGGGAGTAGAAATAATGTGATGCTAAAAAAAAATGAAAGAATGAAATTACAACACTCCCTAACACCATGCACAAAAATAAACTCAAAGTGGATTAAAGACCTAAATGTAAGACCAGACACTATATAACTCTTAGAGGAAAACATAGGAAGAACACTCTTTGACATAAATCACAGCAAGATCTTTTTTGACCCACCTCCTAGAGTGAGGGAAGTAAAAACAAAAATAAACAACTGGGACCTAATGAAACTTAAAAGATTTTGCACAGCAAAGGAAACCATAAACAAGACGAAAAGACAACCTACAGGATGGGAGAAAATATTTGCATACAAATCAATGTACAAAGGATTAATCTCTAAAATATATAAACAGTTCATGCAGCTTAATATTGAAAAAACAAACAACCCAATCAATAAATGGGCAGGGCTGCCCTGGTGGCGCAGTGGTTGAGAGTCCGCCTGCCGATGCAGGGGACGCGGGTTCGTGCCCCGGTCCGGGAAGATCCCACGTGCCGCGGAGCAGCTGGGCCCGTGAGCCATGGCCACTGAGCCTGCGCGTCTGGAGCCTGTGCTCCGCAACGGGAGAGGCCACAGCAGTGAGAGGCCCGCGTACTGCAAAAAAATAATAATAATAAATAAATAAATGGGCAGAAGACCTAAATAAACATTTCTCCAAAGAAGACATAGAGATGGCCACAATGCACATGAAAAGATGCTCAACATCACTAATTATTAGAGAAATGCAAGTCAAAACTGCAATGAGATATCACCTCACACCAGTCAGAATGCCCATCATCAAAAATCTACAAACAATAAATGCTGGACCAGGTGTGGAGAAAAGGGAACCCTTTTGCACTGTTGGTGGGAATGTAAACTGATATAGCCACTATGGAGAACATTATGGAGGTTCCTTAAAAAACTAAAAATAGAGCTACCTTGTGATCCAGCAATCCCACTCCTGGGCGTATACCCAGAGAAAACCGTAATTCAAAAAGACACATGAGGGCTTCCCTGGTGGCGCAGTGGTTGGGAGTCTGCCTGCCGATGCAGGGGACACGGGTTCGTGCCCCGGTCTGGGAAGATCCCACATGCCGCGGAGCGGCTGGGCCCGTGAGCCATGGCCGCTGAGCCTGCGCGTCCGGAGCCTGTGCTCCGCAACGGGAGAGGCCACAACAGTGAGAGGCCCACGTACCGCAAAACAAAAACAAAACAAAACAAAAAAGACACATGAGCCCAAATGTTCACTGCAGTGCTATTTTCAATAGCCAGGTCATGGAAGCAACCTAAATACCCATCAACAGATGAATGGATAAAGAAGAGGTGGTACGTATATGCAATGGAATATTACTCAGCCATAAAAAGGAACAAAACTGGGTCATTTGTAGCGATGTGGATGGACCTAGAGACTGTCATACAGAGTGAAGTAAGTCAGAAAAAGAAAAATAAATATCGTATATTAACACATATATGTGGAATCTAGAAAAATGGTACAGATGAACTGGCTTGCAAGGCAGAAATAGAGACACAGATGTAGAGAACAAATATATGGACAGGAAGGGGGGAAGCGGGGTTGGGGGTGGGGGTGGGATGAATTGGGAGATTGGGAGAGATTGGGATTGTCATGGATACACTAATATGTATAAAATAGATAACTTATAAGAACCTACTGTATTAAAAAAAAGTAAAATAAAATTCAAATAAATAAATAAACAATTGAGGAGAGACTTCCCTGGTGGTCCAGTGTTTAAGACTCCATGCTCCCAAGCAGGGGGCCTGGGTTCTATCCCTGCTCAGGGAACTAGACCCGGCATGCTGCAACTAAGAGCCCGCATGCCTCAATGAAGATCCTGCACGTAGCAAAGAAGATCCTATGTGCTGCAACTAAGACCAGGTGCAGCCAAATAAATAAATAAATAATTTTTAATAGAAAAAATAATGGCTAAAAACTTCCAAACTTTGACAAATGATATAAACCTGAAGATGTAAGAAGATGACCAAACCTTAACAGGGTAAACACCAAAGAAATTCATGCAAAGACACATCAATATCAAACTGCCAAACATTAAAGACAAATACAAAGCATCCAGATAAAAATAAGATATTACCTATAGGGAACAGTGATTTAATGTCAGTGAGTTTCTAATCAGACACCATGGAGGACACAAAAGGAGGCTGACATTTATTTTTCAAGTGTTGAAAGAAAAGAATTGTCAAGCTAGAATTCTACATCCAGTGAGAATATCCTTCATAAATAAAGACATTTTCAGATGAAGGAAAACTAAGAATTTGTTGCCAATAGAACTTCTCTTTAAAAAGTTATTAAAAGAGACTGTTAAGGTGGAAAGGGAATTATACCAGAAGGAAACTTGAGATATCAAGAATGAAGGAAGAGCAATAGTTTAAAACTTTTGAATTATTCAAAGTATCTTCTCAGACTATAATGCAATAAAACTAGAAAGATAACAGGAAAATCTCCCAAAGTCTTGGAAATTAAACAGAATACGTTTAAATATGCAATAGACCAAAAAGAAAGTCTCAAGAGAAATTAGAAAATTTTGAGCTGAGTAAAAATAAAACATAAAAATTTGGGGGTTTCAGCTAAAACAATGTTTAGAGGGACATTTATAGCTTTATATTATTTATATTAGAAAAGAAGAAATGTATCAAATCATTACCTAAGCTTCCACTTTAAGAACACAAAAGCAAAGAGCAAAACACATCCAAATAAAGCCAAATGAAGGAAATGATAAAGGTAAGAGTAATCAGCAAAACTGACGACAGAAAATAAATCAATAAAATCAAACCTGATTCTTTGAAAACATTAATAAAATTCACAAAACTTCAGCAAGAATAACAAAGTAAAAATGAGTGAAGACACAAATTACCAATATCAGGAATTGAAATGGGGACTGTAATTGTGCTCTGGAGAATAAGTGAATATTAGAAACAGTACTATGGGTATAACTTCAACAACTTAGATGTAATGGACTAATTCTTCTAAAAACACAAACTATCAAAACTTACCCAAGATGAAACCAGAATTGTCTTATAACCATTAAAGAAATTGATTTCATAGGCTTTTTTTTAATGCAAAAAATAAATAAATAAATAAAAAGAAATCTCTAGGCCCAAATATTTTAACTGGTGAATTCTATCAAACATTTAAGAAGAAATTATACTCATTCTGTACAATCTCTGCCAGAAAATTGAAGTAACTCACTTTATGAAACCAGCATTAATCCAATACCAAAACCTGACAGAAAAAGAAAACCACATATTATCATTTATAGACATATATGCAAAAATACTGAAATATTAGCAAATTGATTCCAGCAATATATAAAAAGAATAATATAAATCATCAAGTAGTATTTACACTACAAATGCAAGACTGGTTTAATATTCTGAAATTAATTGACATAATAACCATATTAATGATCTAAAGAAGAAAAGCTACATGATCATAGCAATTCATGCAGAAAAACATTTGAGAAAATTCAGCATCTATTCACAGTAAAAACTCACAGCAAACTATGATTGATAGAAGGGAACTTCCTTAACTCAAAAAATGGCATCTAGGAAAAATCTACAGGTGGGATCATACTTAATTGTGAAAAACTGAATGCCTTCTCCTTAGGCCTAGAAACAAGCTTTCAATACTTCTGTTGAACACCATAGTAAGAAGCTTTAGTCAGTGCAAAAGCCAAGAAAAAAGCTAAAAGCATGCACATTGGAGTGGAAGAAATAAAATATTCCATTTTCAGAACACTTGATAGTCTACATAAAAATCACAAAGACTCTACGAAAATTTCTCCTAGAACTGAGAATCAGTGTCAGAAAATCACAGGATACAAGAACAACACATATGAATCGAGTGTATTTCTATACAGTATAAATGTACGTTGGAAAACAGAAAAGTTAAAAAAAAAACCATTTAAATAACTCCAAAATTTGAAATACTTAGAAATAAAAGTAGTAAAATATGTACAGTGTCAGTCTGTAGAAAACTAAAAATCTTGATAAAAGAAATCAAAAAGACATAAAGAAATGGAAAGTCACACTGTGTTCATAGAGTGGAAGATTCAAATAAGTAAACATGTAAAGTCTCCAAAAATTATACATAGATTTAATGCAAACAAATTCAAATCCCAGAGGTATTTTTTAAAATTAATTTTTATTGGAGTACAGTTGCTTTACAATGTTGTGTTAATTTCTGCTGTACAGCAAAGTGAATCAGTAATGTCCATCAACAGAGGAATGGATAAAGAAGATGTGGCACATATAGACAATGGAATATCACTCAGCCATAAAAAGGAATGAAGTAGTGCCATTTGCAGAGACCTGGATACACCTAGAGACTGTCATACAGAGTGAAGTAAGTCAGAAAGAAGAAAACAAATATCGTATATTAACGCAAGTATGTGGAATCTAGAAAAATGGTACAGATGAACTTGTTTGCAGAGCAGAAATAGAGACACGTATGTAGAGAACAGACTTATTGATACCAAGGGGGAAGGAGGGGGAGTGGGCTGAAAATTGGGAGACTGGGATTGACATATACACTACTATGTATAAAATGGATAATCAATGAGAACCTTCTGTATAGCACAGGGAACTTTACTCAATGCTCTGTATCATAAAGAGAAATTAAGGAAACAATACCATTTACCACTGCAACAAAAAGAATAAAATACCTAGGAATAAACATACCTAAGGAGACTAAAGACCTGTACTCAGGAAACTATAGTATACTGATGAAAGAAATCAAGGACGACACAAACAGATGAAGAGACGTACCATGTTCTTGTATTGGAAGAATCAATATTGTGAAAGTGACTATACTACCCAAAGCAATCTACAGATTCAGTGCAATCCCCATCAAATTACCAATGACAGTTTTCTCAGAATTAGAACAAAAAATTTTAGAATTTGTATGGAAACACAAAAGACCCCAAATAGCCAAAGCAATCTTGAGAAAGAAAACAGTGCTGGAGGAATCAGGCTCCCTGACTTCAGAAGCTACAGTAACAGTATGGTACTGACACAAAAACCAGAGGTATTTTGGTAGACATGGACACATGATTCTATAATTTATTTGGAAAGGCAGAGGAAATAGACTATCCAAAACAACTATGAAAAACAAAGATAAAGTTTCAGTACTCAGATTACCTAATTTTAAGGCTCACTACAATACTAATCAGTGTAGTGTGACAGTGGTGAAGAGATGAGAAAGTGTTCAAAGGAACAGCATACAGAGACTACACAAATGTGGCCAAATGATTATAGTCAAATGTGCAAGAGCAATTTGATGGAGGAAGAATAGTGGTGTTTGAACAACTACATATTCATAAGCAAAAGGTGAACCTGGAAATAAATATTAACATAAAATAGCTCAAAGTGGGTCATAGATCATCATGTGAAACAAAAACTATAAAACTTTTTAAAGAAAATACAGGAGAAAACCTACAAGGTCTAGGGTTTGGAGCTGAGTTATTAAACATGGTACCCAAAGTATGGTACATAAAAGAACAAATGAAAAAACAAGCTACAGGCTGGGAGAGAGTATTTGCAAATCACCCAACTGACAAAAGACTTGTACTCACTGTGTGTAAAGAATTCTTCAAACTCAAGTGTAAGAGAAAAAAAATTTTAATGGGTAAAAGATGTGAACTGACACTTCACCAAAGAGGATATAAAGATGGCAAATAGATGCATTAAAAGATGTTCATCATCCTTAAGTACTAGGTAAATTAAATTAAAACCATGATAAGATACTGCTACAAACCTCTTTAAACTATTTTAACTATAGAATGGTTAAATTTTTTAAATGCTTACCATAGTAAGGACTGTGGAGAATGTGGAGCAATTGGAACCTTTGTAAACTGCTAGTGGAAATGCAAAATTGTACAGCAATTTTAGGAAAGTTTAGCAGTTTTTTATAAATTTAAACATGTTCATATAATATGACCCAGCAGATGACTTCTGGATATTCATGCTAGAGTGGTGAAATTTTATTATTTTCACATAAAAACCTGTACATTAATAGTTATAGCAGTTTTATTCATAATTGTTAAAAACTAGAAACTACCCAAATGTCTTTTAGTTGAGGAATGGATCAACAAACTATGGTACATTTCTACAATGGAACAATATTTATAGGAAGGAATGAACTTTTGAATCATGTAACAACTTGGTGTAAGACGCTATGCTTAAAGTGAAGGAAGCTGGACTCAAAAGGTTACATACTGTACGATTCCATTTATATGACATTCTCAGCAGAACAAAATTACAAGGATGGAGAACTGATCAGGAGTTATGAGTGGGGAGAAGGTGACTACAAAAAGATAGAAGAAAGAAGTTTTGGGGGGAGGTGATGGAACTGTTCTGTGTCCTGATTATGTTGATAATTAAACAAATACATACATGTGTTTTGATGAGACTGTTACAATTTGTCTGTCACCCAAGACTAGAACACTAATAGGAATATCTCTGTGTAATAAATTTTTCTGAAATGTCTCCAAAAACCAATGTATTTTAGACCCAGATTGTCCTACAGCAGTAGTTACTTGTGCATGAAAAATACTTCAAAAACTGCAATGAGTCTCCCAGGTCTGTAGCTCTGTACTCAAAAGATATATTTTAACCTGTTCAGAAGTGTTTTGGCTTCTCTTTTTGCTAAAGGTATTGCAGATTCATCTAGACACTGTAAAGTAAGCACTTGGCACAATTTTGAAATAGTTTAATTTGTTTCCTCTGACATGCTGATTTCTGTTATCAGTCACAGGTGTTGCATATAACCACCTACTCTGTAGTTTTCTTTTACCTTCTTAATTCTTTTTTATAAAAGACATTCTTAATTTTAATAAAATCCAGTTTCTCAACTCATCAAACGCATTCTTTCTCTTCCTTTTATAGTGACAGATATAAGCAATATTACTTTTATGCACAGAAATCCGTTTATCCTATGAAATTTCATGTTTTAAAATAACTTTGGTAATACTCACCATTTTTATAAAGCACATTCATTACACAAATGTTAAAACTTTTCAAGTAATTAAAATGGATTTAAATCTGACGATTTCCAATGAAGTCTATAAGTAGACTATATAAGCGTATCTTTCATTTGACTTCTGAAGTTTTTCAGTATCCACTCCTGTTTTTGTAGTTCAGACTACTTCACTTGATTTCTTTGAAAACATCTAGATTCTGATTTTTGTAGTTGTAGCATTCCACATTTTTCTTTTTTCTTTCTTTTTTTTTTTTAGGTCTGAGGATGTTTATTGTGGTTGTTTATGCCAGAGAAAATAACCCAGGAATAACCTGTCCCCCAGTAAAAGATTGGTGAAGTAAACTATATAATAATTTCAAACAATTGGATATGCTGCAGTCATTAAAAATCGTAACTGTACTTCCAATTTGTTGACATGGAAGGAAGGCAGGCCATAGCCGAATATTAAGTCGCGGGCAGGGGAAGCTTACTAAAGTGTATATATATATATATAAATAGTATAAACCTATTCTTGTGAATATATATATATATATATATATATATATACCACATATACACACACACACATACACAAAAGTTAGGGAAATTTTAATTTAATTTTTTTAATCAACATTACTTATGATGAGTTCTTTTTGAAAATGTTTGTCTACTGCACCTTGACAACTTTGAATGATATTTTCCTTGTAATGATAAATTATATTCACTTATTCTGCTTTCTAATCCATTGCTATTTTCAGCCAAAAAGAAATGTGAAAATGGTTGGACTGTCTTCTAGTTGAAAAGAAAGTACATCTCTTTGTTCACACCGTCTTTGGATAGAAAATTGAAGAAATCATGAACTCTACCTCATTTTGGGCAGATTAAAGAAATAATATTTGTCAAATAATGATAATGCCTGACACATAGCTAGTGAAAAGTGAATTGAACTGCTCACTGATGCTTTTAAAATGCGTGAGATTTTAATCCAATGTTTTACTTGATGTTTTTAATTTATGTATATTTCTCACAAGAGAGAAATTCCCCCGAATGATGAGGAATTTAGTTCATTTTTGCAGGATGGACTTTCCATCATGATGTCAGATTTCCATCAGGGCTGTAGCCCTCACGCTAGGAGACAGTGTTATGAGGCAAGACTCCATCTCTACTAGTTTCATATGAGAAAGTGGTGAATTCCAACATACTATTTTTTTTTCATCCTAGTCTCCAAATTAAGGCCCTATTTAAATATTTGTCAGGAATATGATATTTTTAACTTAGATTACCAAGGTCTCGGAACTTTCTTCTTGTAGTGTCACAAAGTACTGTCTACCTAGAAGACATTCTCTCTTCTGTGAACCCTAGTCCTTGAGTTGATAAAGTTTGTGCTCTCTTGGTATACTTACTTCATCTTTCTAGGCCAGAGATTCTAAACTTTGGCAGGTTTCAGAGCCTCTCCACCTTTATGACTGTTTTCCAGGTCCTTCCTTGTATTTTGCATTCCTTCTTCCTCTCAGTAAGTGCAAGCTCACATTCTTCCTGGGTCTGCCCTCTGCACGGGGTTGTAACTTGGCACCTCTGCCCCTCTCCCCATGGTGTCCAAGGAGCTTCTGTCAGCAGACTTGTGAGCCTCTGTGCCACCTTCCAGTCCCACTGTGAGGGCCTCTTCTGATCTGGAAGGGGTATCAGCAGAAGCTCCTCACCTGGATGATGACCTCAGGCCAACACTGGCCTCGGCAGACACCAAAGTAAGAGTCCACTGTTATCCTTTTCTGCCTTGGATGCCATGCCTCTCAGTTTCTTTGTTAGTCCAGACTCCTCCAGGTTTCCTTCACAGATGCTTTGTGATCCTGGAGGGAACCAAGCACAAGGGTATTAGCAGTCTGGCAGCACTAAGGACCTGTTATTTTCTGCCTAAATATTAAAAAAGGAAAACTTCAGTCTGAAGATAGAATGTAATTTGGCAGTGAACTTGGACCAGGAATGGCCACCAACTGTACCAGCTTCAGGCTGAGACCGGTCATATGGCAAAGCATGTTGTATAAATTTAAATCGTTTTCTCGTGGAAAGATCAAACATTTTTGAGCCAAAAAGAAAAAAAACCTAAGTGAGAAGTCTCTTCATTAAATAGCAGATAAGGCATCTTTTTCCTGACTTAAAGACTAAGGCAAGGAAGGAATTAAATGTTCTTACCACAGAATGAAACGGTAATTATGGGATGGAATGGGGGTGTCAGCTGATGCTATGGTGATGATCATTTACACTATGTAAATATAACAAATCAACACATTGTACACCTTAAACTTATACAATGTTATATGTCAATTGTATCTCAATAAATCTGAGGGGAAAAGAGGCTTCACCACACCTTTTGCTCATACAATGTAAAAAAAAACACTATGGAATCTGGCATCCTTATTTTTAATGTTTCTGATAGGATAAAGAGCCCAAGCCAGTTTTTCAAGGGTAAAAACCAAATAACACAAAATAAAACCTTTGCTTGCGTAAGCACCTGATACAGCCTCCTCTGCAAAGTATTACTAAACCGTTTTACATTCTAACATTCTCGTGATTCCCTTTTGGGTGATGGCAAGTACTTCTGAGCAATGCTTAAAGGGAAAGTAGTTTATTATTCTGAGCGAAAACTCAAATCAGGGATCTCCTGGACACCTGTCTTTTAAAATATTTAATTTTAAATGTAACTCAATACAGAATTACAATAGTTTTCTTCAGGCACAGGAAAGCCACATTACTTTTTTTTCACCTTCCACTGTCAGTTTATAGGGCCTCTTGTAAAGAAATGTCCCAAAGGGGAGATTTACTTCTTTAAACTCATCTTTAATACTGAAGGTCCCCTAGGGTAACAGATGTACTCAGCTGGAAAAGAGAGGAAAAATGCTGTAAGCCCCACTTCCTTCTTGGGCAGCTACCTGGAACATTATGTGGATTCTGTAAATCATGGATGAGGTCTCAGGAGCTAAGAAGGCTTCTTATTCAGGTCAGAAATTCCCGTTGGACCCTTCCGTGATGATTCCTGGGGAATGCTGCTGACTGTCAAGTCAAATTGTGATTCAGTTCATTTAATGTTAATTTACCCAGAGGGACTTCAGATCTGTTGAATGTATCCTTTCATGATGAATTTAGCTTTGCCTGTTGGAAAATAACTTACTGGAATGGGAGCCAACACCAAAAGCACACGTCCCACCTCCAGCCTCCTGTCTGAGGGTCTGGGAGCCTGAGGTGCACCTCTCATTATTGCTGAGCGCAGTTGTGAAAAAAACATTTGAAACCAACGTGGGCTTCAGCAAAGCTCGGTCACTGATTGGGTGGATTACTCCCCGGCCCCTTAGTTTCTGTCTGTAAAATCGGGATGTTAATATGTTGTGAGCCTTCAGCAAAGTGAGGGCATGTTTATTATTTAGAACATGGACGGAATCCTAGCAATTTGTAGCCAGTGTCAGTATATTAGTAGGGCAGAACCCACTTTCTTCAGACACAGGCAACATGGTGATGACGTCTGTCTTCACTATGGCAGGGACCATGGAGGTCACCTTATTTATCAGCAAGGACGCCAGGCACACGTGGGCTGAGGTGCTCACAACCATAACCAGAATTCGGGCCTCTCTCCTTTCTCCTGTTCATGATTTTATACTACGTCGAGCCTCCTGACCGGGCCTGGCAGTCTATTTAAAAATTCAGTTTAGGGACCTATTTCTGAAGGTTGTGGTCCCCTGTCCATGCCTTGGCCTTGGCCTGCAGGGCACCACCTTCCAAGTTCCTTGCATATGTCAGGCCTGTCCTGGCATTAGTGAATGCTGACAACTTTCTGCCTTGGGAGGTTATCCCTGTGTAGACGAGACAGCACCGCTGGAAGAAACCCTTCCAGAGGAATGTTCATGACTCTTTGGGGAATAAGTGGTATCCAGCGTTCTGATTGGAGAGAAGAAAATGGAAATATCGTTTGCTACTGACATTTAACTTCCTAGAACTTCCTAAAACTCATATTTCATTACAAATAATAGCACAAGAAAGGGTTTTATCTGGAAAGAAGATACACTAGGAAAGTGATGAACAGTTTTTCTAGAATAAATTCATGTTAACAGAGTCATTTTTTAAAATTTTATTGGAGTATAGTTAATCTACAATGTTGTGTTAGTTTCAGGTGTACAGCAAAGTGATTCAGTTATACATATACATATATTCATTCTTTTTCAGATTCTTTTCCCTTATAGGTTATTACAGAATATTGAACAAAGTCATCTTACATTAATAAAAAAGAAAGTCGTGTGCAGAACCTTCTTATAGAAGGTGTGAAACCATACATTAAAGGTGAGAATCTTTCCAAACTTTGATATTTAAACAATAAACAAAGCCATTCTTAGCCTTCTCTGACTCTCCTGAAGGTTAAGGCAGGTCCAAGGGGCTGTGAGGTCATCCCTGAAAGGTCCTGCCTCCAGTCCCATGGGCACTGATGTTGAAGGGTGAAGAACACAGATTAAGTATTTGCAGCCATCTAATGCAGGAGCTCTCCCGGCTGCCTCAGAACCTGGGCCAAGCATCCAGGCCACCTGCACTCACTGTGGTGTTCTTTACACATCTCTCTGTGTAGGGTACCTTACAGCGAGAAAGCATATCATTTACATTACTTTTCAAAATGGACAGTAAAACTTGCCTTGCTAAATTGCAAAGCACTAATGAATTAGAGACTAGCTCACAGCATTGTAACTACCTTCCGCCTCTCAATATTCTCTATATTTGCAAGAGTTTTTATGTCTTTGCTGATGTGCAGTGATGTGAACAAGAACCATGCTAATATGGTATTTGTAAAAGATGATATTACTTCACATTCTCCATCCATGGCCAGTCATGCTTTTCCATAAGTTAGTATATAGATATAATTCTTTACTATGTTTAATAGTTACATATATTTAATATACATTTGTATAATACAGATATAGATCCACATATATGTGAATGTATGTATACACATACATGTAATAACCTCTCAAGTAGTTCTTTAAATTATTTAAAGATGACTAAATAATTTCTTAAGAATAGATGGCCCTAAAGTCTTGAGTGTAAACAATATATTTCACAAGGCAATTAAAAGTGATATATGAATAATTATTTTCTTTGGTATAAAGAGGTTTTAAAACTTGCCCAAATTTTCATTGCCCATGAGTGGTGAGTTGGGATTCAAACCCAGGCAGCCTGGCTCCAGGCTGTGTTTCCCTCAGGACACACTGGGATTAGAAGTGGAAGGAGAGACAAGTGCAGTGGGCTTTGCGGCTCTTACTTTAGGAACAAATACATAATAAGTCTTATGTGGAAGACAGGACCTGGGCCAGGATCTCTCCTGGTTCCTGGCATTCCTAATCATGAAATTGCTTGAGATGACCCCAAACTTTTAGAAACCTGTGTATAGACAGGGAAGCAGCTTTGAAAGGCACCTTCTCCACTTTCAAATTGTGCTGTGTCTCCAGGCTCAGTGAGATCTCAGAGAAACGCTCAGTGCTCCCATTGGGAAGGCATTCAATACTCCTTTTGAGGACTAGAGTCACAAAACTATGATAATTATTAACACACATTTCTTGTATTACCTATAATGGAATAAAATAAAATTTGTAAAGCATTTTTAAAGTCTCAGAGATAAGAGTTTCTGATAGGTATCTAGTCATCAACAAATGGTAAATGGAAACTATGTAACATTCCCTCTTATTTAAGATGTGCAAAATGACTTTGGTATTCTTTTTATAGGATGTCTGTGTTTTATTCACTGAAGATATATTTATGATTTTCACTTGTGACTGGGGTTCTTTTAGCCCTGTTTTCACCATATCTCCAACTTCTCCCTTCCCTGGTGGCGCAGTGGTTGACAGTCCGCCTGCCGATGCAGGGGACACTGGTTCGTGTCCCGGTCCGGGAAGATCCCACATGCCGCGGAGCGGCTGGGCCCGTGAGTCATGGCCACTGAGCCTGCGCGTCCAGAGCCTGCGCTCCACAACGGGAGAGGCCACAGCAGTGAGAGGCGCGCGTACCGCAAAAAAAAAAAAGATATTAAAGATACCATCTAAAACTGGACGCAGTTTTGGACTTCCCTGGTGGAGCAGTGATTAAGAATCCGCCTGCCAGGTTCCTTAAAAAACTACAAATAGAATTACCATATGACCCAGCAATCCCACTACTGGGCATATACCCTGAGAAAACCAAAATTCAAAAAGAGTCATGTACCAAAATGTTCATTGCAGCTCTATTTACAATAGCCCGGAGATGGAAACAACCTAAGCGCCCATCATCGGATGAATGGATAAAGAAGATGTGGCACATATACACAATGGAATATTACTCAGCCTTAAAAAGAAATGAAATTGAGCTATTTGTAATGAGATGGATAGACCTAGAGTCTGTCATACAGAGTGAAGTAAGTCAGAAAGAAAAAGACAAATACCGTATGCTAACACATATATATGGAATTTAAGGGAAAAAAATGTCATGAAGAACCTAGGGGTAAGACAGGAATAAAGACGCAGACCTACTGGAGAACGGACTTGAGGATATGGGGAGGGGAAAGGGTGAGTTTTGACAGGGCGAGAGAGAGTCATGGACATATACACACTAACAAACGTAGTAAGGTAGATAGCTGGGGGGAAGCAGCCGCAAGGCACAGGGATATTAGCTCGGTGCTTTGTGACAGCCTGGAAGGGTGGGATGGGGAGAGTGGGCGGGAGGGAGACGCAAGAGGGAAGACATATGGGAACATATGTATATGTATAGCTGATTCACTTTGTTATAAAGCAGAAACTAACACACCATTGTAAAGCAATTATACCCCAATAAAGATGTTTAAAAAAAAAAAAAAAGAATCCGCCTGCCAATGTAGGGGACATGGGTTCGAGCCCTGGTCCAGGAAGATCCCACATGCCACGGAGCAACCAAGCCCGTGTGCCACAACTACTGAGACCCACATGCTTAGAGCCCATGCTGCACAACAGGAAAAGCCACCACAATAAGAAGCCCACGCACCACAATGAAGAGCAGCCCCCGCTCACTGCAACTAGAGAAAGCCAGCACGCAGCAACAAAGACCCAATGCAGCCAAAAATAAATAAATTAATTTTTAAAAAAAGATTCTAAAAAATAATAATAATAAAAATAAAATAATATTGGACCCAGTTTTGCAATAGGTTTGAAGAAGTCAAATTCACAAACCATGAGGGGCTAAGCTCTCCAGGAAAGGGAGGGGAAGATGATAATCATGACACACAAATGTAACATAAGAACCTACCAGTAAGCTTGCTGTGAAACAAACCATCCCAAATCTAGTGTTTTTTCATACAGGTATACTTGGGAGATTCTGCAGGTTCAGTTCCAGGCCACCACAATGAAGCAAATATTGAAATAAAGCCAGCCATATGAACTTTTTTGGTTTTCTAGTTCATGTTTGTACCATATTGTAGTCTAGTAAGTTTACAATAGCATTATGTCTAAAAAAAAGCAATGTGTAAACCTTAACTAAAAGTACTTTATTGTTAAAAAATGCTAACTGACAAGGCAGGGGTGCCACAGACTTTCAGCCTATAAAAGCACAGTCAAGTGAAGCTCTATGAAAGCAGCTATGCCTGTGTTCCTCATGGTTCTTGGATGGGATGGTGGGCAAGGTGAGGATGGTGTCCCTTACCTATGTGGTTGTTGGCTTGATGTGAGCTGGGGCTGTGAGCCTGGCATTTATCTAATTCCCAGCAGGCTGGCCTGGTCTCTCCATTTGATGGTTGTTTCAGGGTTCCCAAAAAGCAGCAAGACAGGCCAGCCTCTGCACTCAAGCTTTTTCCAAGTCTCTGCTGCTGTTACATTTGCTGTAAGACACATGGCCAAGTCCAGAATCAGTGTGGGAGGAGCTGGCCATGGCCATGGACAAAGTAAGAGGAGTTCTTATAATTGTTTTTGCAAATAACTCACCATAACCACACACCTTCACCCAGAATCACCTACTATTTAAAGTTTTGCTGATGGACACATAAAAAGTCAACATATAGTAAGTCACCTACATATGAACCTTCAAGTTTTGAACTTTCAAAGATGCAAACATGCATTTGCATATCCAAACAAGTAAGTTAGTTCATGTGTCTGGTGTACATTGTCACTTGCATACATACTCTAAATGACTGTGCTTTTGTATACTTTACTGTACAGTACTGTATAGAGCACAGTAGTACAGTATCTTTATTTCAAGCCCAGCATGTCTGGAAGCAAGCGTAAAAGCAGTGGTGATGTAGTGGTACTGCTAGGAAGAAATTCACAATGCAGGAAATGGCAAGGGGATTTTCTTTATTTGAGGAGGCACTGTTAAGTTTTGAGGCACAGGACTCAAATGTAGAACTGTACACAAAGGTCGCGGAAGCTGTTCAGAATGCAATCATGTCATCTATGATGAGAAAAAAAGAGCTACTACCCAGACATCACTGGATCGTTTTGTCAAGAGGGTAGATAGAATTGAATGCAGCAAGGAGCCAGAACCTGTGCCGTCAACATCAGGTGTGAGAGAAATTGCAGCTTGCCCTCTGTCTCCTATTGCTGATAATCCTTCAGTTCTACCATCTCCCACCTCCTCCAGTCAGTAACTCTTCTTACCTGTTCACTTGATGACAGCCCCTCTATGCCAACTGTTGTACCGTACTACTGTACTTTTCAAGGTACTGTACTGTACTGTAAGATTAAAAATGTTTTCTTTTTTTAATGTATTATTTGTGTGAAAAGTATTATAAACCTACTACAGTACAGTACTATATAGCCGATTGTGTTAGGTGGATACCTAGGTTAACTTTGTTGGACTTATGAACAAATTGGACTTATGAACGTGCTCTCAGAATAGAATTCGTTTGTATATAAGGGACTTACTGTAGCAGGTTTTCCACTTGATAGTAAATTTGGATAAGAATGGTTGTGAACTGTTAAAGTGAATATTCAGACAGTGAAAGTTAGAATAGGAAGTATAGGTGTATTTTAAGTGAAAAACTTGCAAGTGGCAGAAACTGTGTTTAAGAGCAAATGTTACAAACACCTTTGGATAACTTTCTTTTTTACCTTTGACACTTTCAACTCATTTAAAGACATTTTACCTCAAAGTGAGTACTGATTTTCTTAGTCTTCATTTGGTCTCTATATTAGTTTCCTAGGGCTGTCATAAGAAAGTACCATAGGGGGGCTTCCCTGGTGGTGCAGTGGTTGGGAGTCCACCTGCCAATGTGGACTCTCATAGGGGACATGGGTTCATGCCCCGGTCTGGGAAGATCCCACATGCCGCGGAGCGGCTAGGCCCGTGAGCCATGGCCACTGAGCCTGCGCATCTGGAGCCTATGCTCCACAATGGGAGAGGCCACAACAGTGAGAGGCCCGCGTACCACAAAAAAAAAAAAAAGTACCATAGGGAGCCTTCAAGATGGCAGAGGAGTAAGATGTGGAGATCACCTTTCTCCTCACAAATACATCAAAAATACATTTACATGTGGAACAACTCTTACAAAACACCCACTGAATGCTGGCAGAGGACCTCAGACTTCCCGAAAAGCAAGAACCAGGTACCTGGTGGTGTGGCTGACAGGGTCTTGGAGCTCTGGCCTGGTGTCAGGCCTGAGCCTCTGAGGTGGGAGAGCCTCAGGACACTGGACCACCAGAAGCCTCCCAGGCCTATATAATATCAATCAGTGACAGCTCTTCCAGAGATCTCTGTCTCAATGCTAAGACACAGCTCCACCCAACGACCAGCAAGCTCCAGTGCTGGAGGCCCCATTCCAAACAACCAGTAAGACAGGAACACAACCCCACCCATTAGCAGAGAGGCTGCCTAAAATCAATATAAGTTCACAGACTCCCCAAAACACACCACCTGACTCAGTCTTGCCCACCAGAAGGACAATATCCAGCCTCATCCACCAGAACACAGGAACCAGTCCCCTCCACCAGGAATCCTACACAACACATTGAACCAAGCTTACCCAGTGGGGGCAGACACCAAAAACAACAGAAACTATGAACCTGCAGCCTGCAAAAAGGAGACTGCAAACACAGAAAGTTAAACAAAATGAGAAGACAGAAGTATGCAGCAGATGAAGGAGCATGGTAAAAACCCACCAGACCAAAGAAATGAAGAGGAAATAGGCAGTCTACCTGAAAAAGAATTCAGAGTAATGATAGCAAAGATGATCCAAGATCTTGGAAATAGAATGGAGAAAATGCAAGAAACATTTAACAAGGACCTAGAAGAACTAAAGAGCAAACAATAATGAACAACAAAATAAATGAAATTAAAAATTCTCTAAAAGGAATCAATAGCAGAATAACTGAGGCAGAAGAACAGATATGTGGCATGGAAGATAAAAGAGTGGAAATAACTACTGCAGAACAGAATAAAGAAAAAAGAATGAAAAAATTGAGGACAATCTTAGAGACAATCAGGGACAATATTAAACAGACCAACATTCAAATTATAAGGGTCCCAGAAGAAGTAGAGAAAAAGAAAGGGACTGAGAAAATATTTGAAGAGATTAGAGTTGAAAACTTCCCTAATATGGGAAAGGAAATGGTCAAGTCAGGAAGAACAGAGAGTCCCATACTGCATAAATCCAAGGAGAAACATGCAAAGACATATATTAATCAAACTATCAGAAATTAAATACAAGGAAAAAATAGAAGCAGCAAGGGAAAAACAACAAATAACATCCAAGGGAATCCCCATAAGGTTAACAGCTGATCTTTCAGCAGAAACTCTGCAAGTCAGAAGCGAGTGGCAGAACATATTTAAAGTGATGAAAGGGAAAACCTGCAACCAAGAATACTCTACCCAGAAAGGATCTCATTCAGATTCGACAGAGAAATCAAAACCTTTACAGATGAGCAAAAGCTAAGAGAAATCAGCACCACCAAACCAGCTTTACAACAAATGCTAAAGGAACTTCTCTAGGCAGGAAACACAAGGCAAGGAAAAGACCTACAAAAACAAACCCAAAACAATTAAGAAAATGGTAGAAGGAACATACATATTGATAAGTACCTTAAATATAAATGGATTAAATGCTCCAACCAAAAGACTGGCTGAATGGACACAAAAACAAAGCCTGTATATATACTGTCTAGAAGAGACCCATTTCAGACCCAGAGACACACAGAGACTGAAAGTGAGGTAATGGAAAAAGATATTCCATACAAATGGAAATCAAAAAAAAGCTGGAGTAGAAATTCTCATATCAGACAAAATAGACTTTAAAATAAAGACTATTAGAAGAGACAAAGAACGACACTACATAAGGATCAAGGGATCAATCCAAGAAGAAGATATAACAATTGTAAATATTTATGCACCCAACATAGAGGCAGCTCAATACATAAGGCAAATGCTAAGACATAAAAGGGGAAATCGACAGTAACACAATCATAGTAGGGAACTTTAACACCTCACTTTCACCAAGGGACAGATCATCCAAAATGAAAATAAATAAGGAACACAAGCTTTAAAAGATACATTAAACAAGATGAACTTAATTGATATTTATAGGACATTCCTTCCAAAACAACAGAATACCCTTCCTTCTCAAGTGCTCACATAACATTCTCCAGGATAGATCATATCCTGGGTCACAAATCAGACCTTGGTAAATTTAAGAAAATTGGAATTGTATCAAATATCTTTTCTGACCACAGCGCTATGAGACTAGATATCAATTACAGGAAAAAATCTGTAAAAAAATACAAACACATGGAGGCTAAACAATACCCTACTTAATAACCAAGAGATCACTGAGGAAATCAAAAAATACCTAGAAACAAGTGACAATGAAAACACAATGATGCCAAACATATCAGATGCAGCAAAAGCAGTTCTAAGATGGAAGTTTATAGCAATACAATCTTACCTCAAGAAACAAGACACATCTCAATTAAATAACGTAACCTTACACCAAAAGCAATTAGAGAAAGAAGAAAAAAAAAACGCCAAAGTTAACACAGGAAAGAAATCATAGGGATCAGATCAGAAATAAATGAAAACGTAGTGAAGGAAGCAATAGCAAAGACCAATAAAACTAAAAGCTGCTTCTTTGAGAAGATAAATAAAATTGATAATCCATTAGCCACACTTATCAAGAAAATAAGGGAGAAGACTGAAATCAATAGAATTAGAAATGAAAAAGAAGTAACAACTGACACTGCAGAAATACAAAGGATCATGAGAGATTACTACAAGCAACTCTATGCCATTAAAATGGACACCACGGAAGAAATGGAAAAATTCTTAGAAAAGCACAACCTTCCAAGACTGAACCAGGAAGAAATAGAAAATATAAACAGGCCAATCACAGGCACTGAAATTGAGACTGTGATTAAAAATCTTCACACAAACAAAAGCCCAGGAGCAGATGGCTTCACAGGCAAATTCTATCAATCATTTAGAGAAGATCTAACACCTATCTTTCTCAAACTTTTCCAAAATATAGCAGAGGGAGGAACACTCCCAAATTCATTCTGTGAAGGCACCATCACCCTGATACCAAAACCAGACAAAGATGTTACAAAGAAAGAAAAATTCAGTCCAATATCACTGGTGAAAATAGATGCAAAAATCCTCAACAAAATACTAGCAAACAGCACATTAAAAGGATCATACACCCTGATCAAGTGGGGTTTATCCCAAGAATGCAAGGAGTCTTCAATATACACAAATCAACAATGTGATACACCATGTTAACAAATTGAAGGAGAAAAAACCTATGATCATATCAATAGATTCAGAAAAAGCTTTTGACAAAGTTCAACACCCATTTATGATAAAAACCCTCCAGAAAGTAGGTATAGAGGGAACTTACCTCAACATAATAATAGCAATATATGACAAACCAACAGCCAACATTGTTCTCAAAGGTGAAAAACTGAAACCATTTCCATAAGATCAGGAACAAGAAAAGGCTGTCCACTCTCACCACTATTTTTCAACATAGTTTTGGAAGTTTTAGCCACAGCAATCAGAGAAGGAAAAGAAATAAAAGGAATCCAGTGGGATGGGGAGAGTGGGAGGGAGGGAGACGCAAGAGGGAAGACATATGGGAACATATGTATATGTATAGCTGATTCACTTTGTTATAAAGCAGAAACTAACACACCATTGTAAAGCAATTATACCCCAATAAAGATGTTTAAAAAAAAAAAAGAAATAAAAGGAATCCAAATTGGAAAAGAAAAAGTAAAGCTGTCACTGTTTGCATATGACATTATACTATACATAGAAAATCCTAAAGATGCTACCAGAAAACTACTAGAGCTCAGCAAAGAATTTTGTAAAGTAGCAGGATACAAAATTAATGCAAGCAAGAAACCTCTTGCTTCCTACACACTAATGATGAAAAATCTGAAAGAGACACTAAGGAAACCCTCCCTTTCACCGTTGCAAAAAAGAATAAAATACCTAAGAAGAAACCTATGTACAGGGACAAAAACCTGTATGCAGAAAACTATAAGACACTGATGAGAGAAATTAAGGACCATACAATCAGTGAGAGAGATATACAGTGTTCTTAGATTGAAAGAATCAACATTGTGAAAATGGCTATACAACCCAAAGCAATCTACAGATTCAATGCAATCCCTATCAAACTACCAATGGAATTTTTCACAGAACTAGAACAAAAACTGTCACAATTTGTATGGAAACACAAATGACCCCGAATAGCCAAAGCAATCTTGAGAAAGAAAAACGGAGCTGGAGGAATCAAGCTCCCTCACTTCAGACTATACTACAAAGCTACATAATCAAGACAGTATGGTACTGACACAAAAACAGAAATATAGATCAATGGAAAAGGATAGAAAGCCCAGAGTTAAACCCATGCACATATGGTCATGTTATTTTTGATAAAGGAGGCAAGAATATATGATGGATAAAAGACAGCCTCTTCAATATGTGGTGATGGGAAAACTGGACAGCTACATTTAAAAGAATGAAATTAGAACACTCCCTAACACCATGCACAAAAATAAACTCAAACTGGATTAAAGACCTAAATACAAGGCCAGACACTATAAAACTCTTAGAGGAAAACATAAGCAGAACATTTTATGACGTAAATCCAGCAAGATCCTTTTTGACCCACCTCCTAGAGAAATGGAAATAAAAACAAAAATTAAAAAATGGGACTTAATGAAACTTAAAATCTTTTGCACAGCAAATAAACTATAAGCAAGACGAAAAGACAATCTTCAGAATGGGAGAAAATATTTGCACAGGAAGCAACTGACAAAGGATTAATCTCCAAAATATACAAGCAGCTCATGCAGCTCAATATCAAAAAAAACAAAGAGCACAATCCAGAACTGGGCAGAAGACCTAAATAGACATTTCTCCAAAGATATACAGATTACCAACAAACACATGAAAGGATGCTGAACATCACTAATCGTTAGAGAAATGGAAATCAAAACTACAATGAGGTATCACCTCACACCAGTCAGAATGGCCATATCATCAAAATATCTACAAAAAATAAATGCTGGAGAGGGTGTGGAGAAAAAGGAACCCTGTTGCAATGTTGGTAGGAATGTAAGTTGATACAGCCACTATGGAGAACAGTATGGAGGTTCCTTAGAAATCTAAAACTAGAACTACCATACTCCCCAGCAAGCCCACTACTGGGCCTATACCCTGAGAAGACAATAATTCAAAAAGAGTCATGTACCGCAATGTTCTTTGCAGCACTATTTACAACAGCCAGGACATGGAAGCAACCTAAGTGTCCATCAACAGATGAATGGATAAAGAAGATGTGGCACATATATACAACGGAATATTACTCAGCCATAAAAAGAAACAAAACTGAGTTGTATTTAGTGAGATGGATGAACCTAGAGTGTGTCATACAGAGTGAAGTAAGTCAGAAAGAGAAAAACAAATACTGTATGCTAACACATATATATGGAATTAAAAAAATGGTTCTGAAGAACCTAGGGGCAGGACAGGAATAAAGATGTAGATGTAAAGAATTGACTTGAAGACACAGGGAGGGGGAAGGGTAAGCTGGGACGAAATGAGGGAGTGGCATTGACACATATACTCTACCAAATGTTAAATAGATAGCTAGTGGGAAGCAGCCGCATATTATTGGGAGATCAGCTCTGTGCTTTGTGACCACCTAGAGGGGTGGGTTAGGGAGGGTGGGAGGGAGACCCAAGAGGGGGGAGATATGGGGATATATGTAAGCATATAGCAGATTCACTTTGTTATACAGCAGAAAATAACACAACATTGTAAAGCAATTATACTCCAGTAAAGATGTTTTAAAAAAAAAGTACCACAGATCCGGTGGCTTAAAGAACAGAAATATATATTCTCATTGTCTGGGGGCTAGAAGTCTAAGATCCAGGTGTTGGCAGTGTTGGTTTCTCCTGAGGCCCTCTACTTGGCTGGCAGATGGCCGCCTTCTCCCTTTATCCCCACATGCTTTTCCTTTTGTGTGTGTCTCTCTTCTCAAAAATACACCAGTCAAATTGGATTAGGGCCCACTCATATGGCCTCATTTTAATGTAATCATCTCTTGAAAGGCCCTGTGTCCAAGTACAGTCATATTCTGGGGCACTGGGGGTTAGGACTTTAATACACAGATTTGGGGGGAACACAATTCAGCCCATAATAGTCTCCTTGAGTTTTCCATAGCCACCTCTTCCCACACCTCTGTGATGGGCTCCTTCCTGTTTGGAAAGGAGCCAGGAACATGGATTTTTCCCTTAGAATGAGTGAGCACACAAGGACCTAGACTTCAACAGTGGGGGGTGAAGCAGAAATAAGGTTCTCTGTTGCCTCCTACCCTGCAGAGGTGGGAGGACAAGAAGATTTGCTATCCAAAGTGGGTACATCACCTGGAGCAGAGAAGGAATGGGGTCCTGGGAGACTGCTGTGTCTCAGGGGCTGGGTGTGACTGGTCTGCTCAGAAGGATATGCTCAGCAGGTGTCCTGGGGCACGTTGGTCAGGCAGTGCTTTGTGGCCACGCTGGAGAGGGGAGGGAGAGCAGGACCCTTTCTCTATTTGGGAACCCACTAGGTTCCCTTGGGATGGACACTCACTGAAAGGGCACAGGCATTTGGAGGCTGAGCCCCCAGACAAAAGTCACCACCTCATGCTTAAAAGTACACAGCAGGCAGGCAGCACATCACTCTTCCACGTGGTGAGTGGCAGTAGCTCCCAGCCCAGACTACAGAATTATAGTCATGTTTTAACTGGCAGCTTTATAAATAAGGCCTCGGATCTTTGATGATTGGTGGAACTCTCTGGTGGTCAAGAAACTGCTCTTAAATGATGCTGCTTTCTCCGTGTGGGGAGGGAGTATCAGTGCTATGGACAAGGATCGAGGGACCACGTGACAGTGCTATGTGCTCAACATGCAGACAACTGTGAGCTATTCCAATGAAAGAAACAAGGCATTCACATCAGGAGAAGAAAGTAATAGTAATACTCTGAAGAGGTGCAGGCTACAGCCAAACGTGTAATGTTAAGGAGCCATGCCTCAGGGAGATGGGAGGACTGATAGATGAGATGAGGGCCTCCAGGTTTGGGGACAGCACGGGTGAAATGGGGAGGATGAGGGTGTATGCAGAGTGTCTTGTCACATCGGGAACAGATGGCTGTGGTAAGGGGTGTGTTTACAAGGAATCAGATGGTCAGCTTGGGTTATAAAGAAAAGAGCCTTAAGTATCATGCAAAGGAGTTTAAACTCAATTCTTAGACGAGTAGCCATTGTATGCTTTTGAGTAGCAATGGTAGTTGGAGAATATAACATCCAATGGAACGCTTTAATCTGAAAGACAAGTTTAATCTGAAAGCAGTAAATATGTAGCTGAATTCCAGAGGAAGGACAGCTATTCAAGAGAGGGAATGTTGAAAAGGCGAGCAGGCGGATGTGGAAAATGTCCACAGAGTGTAAGAGGGGAGCCTGCTTCGCGATGGGTGCCCTTTCTACCCCTCTCATGCCCCTGCTGGTCCTCCATTCATTTCCCACTCTCCCCTGCACTGCTCCCCACCACAGGGGGCTGACTCGAAAGCCTGCCTTTCCAGGTCCCTGGTCACCTGGCCTTCTGCTGGGTTCAGCCAACCTGAGGCACTTGGAAGATAAGGACAGAAGGGAGGGAGATTTCCCTCCTATTCTCTTGACTGTTAGCATCATCTCCAGCAGCAGCTGTGTCTCCTCCATTCCCTTGCTCATCCTGGATTGGGTCTACCTGACATCCACAAGCGACTCCTGGCCCAGATCCACGAACACCATGTGGTCCATTGGGTCTTCCCAATTTGCATCATGCTTGCAAAATTTAAGCCTCAGAGCTCCTCTCTTGCAGAAGCTCCTTCCCAGGCCCCACGGAAGGTCATAGCAGTGTGTGAAATTTGCAAATGCGAGGCATTTTAAATAATACTGCTATCTCTTCCTCCTCTGATTCCCCCATTACAAGTTCCTCTTGTTGGGTGCAGGTAATTGTGGACCCTAAGGGAAGGTGGGGCTGGGGAAGCTTTCAAGCTGTGGTTAGTGGGTTAGGGTTCCCTGCAACTTCCATATACTATGATGATCACGGGATGAGCAAGACCCAAGCTCTGTCCCAGAGTGATTGTTTCTCAAGGTCCAGGACTCCCGAAGTATGGGTGGCTTGGAGGAAAGTCCTAGAGCCCAAGTTCAAATGCAGAATCCGCAAACTTTATATAAAAGAAACTTGAGGCTTTTCCCCATTTAGCAGAGGCCCAAATATGCACATGATATTTCCAGTAATGAATTGTGAGTTTAAGTAAACTTTAAAAAATCTGTTAATAATAAAACATTTTGTTTCATTATACCAGAGGAAGTAATAATTTTTATTCTCTCTCTCTCTAAAAAACTAACATCATAAAACATTGCCATAGAAAGGTGTGACCAAAGAACAAGCAAGCAAAAGATATAGGACTTGTGAGTATGATGAAAGTGGGCCAGTTAGCAAATAAAAATAAAATCTATTTTTCCCAGGTTTTGTGATTTTTGTGGCATTTGCAATTTTTGAGTATTTATGTTTTTTTCTCATTCAAAATAAATGTATATATTTTATTTAATATTATATTTATATTTATATATCCTTTTCTTAAAAAGAGCCCTAGGTTACATTAGTATCAGGTGACAAGTCCTGGACCTGCTCAGGAGGGCACCATGTTTCCCTGTTGCATCTTGAGGTTACCTGGTTTCCTGATGCTCCTATGGGTGATCCTTGTAACAAATACTTTTCACAACCCACTCTCCCTGAATTGGTGTCACTCCTCTCAGCTTTGATATAGTCCTCCCTGATGGATACACCCATCACCTGTCCACTTTCTGCCCAGTGGTTCCAGGACCAGATGGGAGGCCTGGTCCCTGCAGAGCCCCCTGTACCACCTGGGTGGGCCTCTCTGGCTTCCTGGAGGCGGCCCTCATATTGCCTGGGTGCCAGGTGGAGCATCACACCCTCTCCACATGCTGTGGGCCCAAGCTCCTGCAGGCAAGGATATTGCATCTGTCTTTATATAAACATAGCCTCATGTCCAGCACAGAGTAGGGCTTACATGTTGGAGTGCGTGAATGGCTTCCAAAGACTGGAGGAGCCTGGGGTTAGTGGGAAGGATGTTCAGGGAACTCAGGGATGAAAACAGGGCAGGTGCAGCCCCGGAGGCTGCAGATCTGGAGGCAGGGCTGGAGCAGGTCTCTGGGGGAGAAATGGAGGCCAGCTGTAAAGCCTTGTTTCCTATGATGAATTTGAGGAAGTAACACCAAAAATATATATTTGTTATGCTTCCATACCTGATAATGAAGAAATAAAAATCATTTTATTCTAATCATCATTACATATTATACATTTTTAACTGAGGCATTTGAACAAAGTCTAACCGGCATGGGCCTGTAATTTCCATTTTACAAAGAAAGCTGCCAGTGACTTCCAATACTAAAGGATTTGTCTGTCACCTTCCAGGCGGTGACCTGATGTGCTGGGATGGAGGGAGAGCGCCTGTGCCCTGGAGTGTGTGTCTCCTGTAACCTCCTGTCTCCAAGTCCCTGTCTTTTATTAATCTATCATCTTTCCATATGGCCCTCTTCTTGGTAAAGGAAAGGAGAAAAGCATTAGAAAATAAATTTCTAGTGTTCTAGAAATTACAGAGAGATAGCATGAAGAATCATAATTTTTCTTCTGTTTTGTTAAAATGCTCCACACACTGCTGGCCTGTTTAGGAATCATTGAGCCCTCCAATTATTAAAACAAATTATCAGCATAGGCTCTCCACAAATATGAAGGTTTAAGTTGGGGATGTTGCACATTTTTCACCTGTTGCAGTTATTAGTATTTCAGACACATTAATTTCACAGCTATTTATGAGTTATGTAAAATGTTGTTTTAGATAGACATTGTAAGAATGATTTTTTTTTCCTCTGCAGGAAAGATGATTAATGCAGTTACAAAGAAAGTTTATGAGAGACATAAAAATATTACTTTGTGGGTGGCAAGTGTTTCTCCAACATTTAGTCAAATGTAAACACAATAAAACATCCACACCAGGCACCAACGCACACCATCCACATTCTGTCTTCTTGAGTTGGCGTTTGTGGCAGGACTTCAGAATAAAGAGAGAATCCCTCCAAACCCTGCAGACCCTTCCTTAGGGCATCATGGTGTGAGCCCTTTCCTTACAGAAAAATAGTTCCCCTACAGAAAAATTACTTTCAGCACTGAAAAGCTAACTCCAGGCAGTGATGTGGAAATATAAAATGTTAGAGGTGGAAGCATTCTTATATTTAATCTAACCCAACTCTCCCATTTTACAGAGGAAGAATCAAAGGCCAAGGAAGGTGAATAATCTCACACAGTTTGTAAGCAGGGCAAAAGTGGAGTGGATGCCCACACCGGTGTTCTTTCTTCACCGCCTGGTGGTGGTTCCCATATCTGGCAACTAGATTGCAGCTGCTGCAGCTGCTCTCACTCACATCCAGGGAAGCAGATTTTTTTTTTTAATTTGTGGACATATAGTTGATTTACAATGTTGTTAGTTTCAGATGTACAGCAAAGTGATATGGCTACATATATATATGTGTATATATATATGTATGTATGTATGTATATATGTTCTTTTTTACATTCTCCTCCATTATAGGTTATTACAAGATATTGAGTATAATTCCCTGTGTTATAAAGTAGGTCCTTGTTGTTTATCTATTTTATATATAGTAGTGTGTGTACGTTAATCTCAACCTCCTAATTTGTCCCTCCCCCACCCCTGCTTTGGTAACCATAAATTTGTTTACTATGTCTGTGAGTCTGTTCTGCTTTGTAAATAAGTTCATTTGTATCCTTTTTTGGAGTCCACATATAAGTGATATGATATTTGTGTTTGTCTGGCTTATTTCACTTAGTGTGATAATTTCTAGGTCCATCCATGTTACTGCAAATGGCATTATTTCATTCTTTTTTATGGCTGAGTAATATTCCATTGTGTGTGTGTGTATACATACATCACATCTTTATCCTGTCACTGGATGGTTATTTCCATGTCTTGTCTATTGTAAATAGTGCTGCCGTGAACACTGGGGGTGCATATATCTTTTTGAATTATGGTTTTCTCCAGATACATGCCCAGGAGTGGGATTCCTGGATCAAATGGTAGTTCTATTTTTTTTTTTCGGTACACAGGCCTCTCACTGTTGCGGCCTCTCCTGTTGCAGAGCACAGGCTCTGGACGCGCAGGCTCAGCAGCTATGGCTCACGGGCCCAGCCACTCCGCGCCATGTGGGATCTTCCCGGACCGGGGCACGAACCCGCGTCCCCTGCATCAGCAGGCGGACTCTCAACCCCTGCGCCACCAGGGAAACCCTCTATTTTTATTTTTTTAATGAATCTCCATACTGTTCTCCACAGTGGCTGCACCAATTTACATACCCACCAACAGTGTAGGAGGATTCCCTTTTCTCCTGGGAAGAAGATTTTGACTATATAGTTTGGCACAATTGGTACTTAGCAGCTGTGTGACTTGATGAAAGTTACTTAACCTCTCAGGCCTCGTTTTACCCCCTAGCAGAAAATCATTATTGTCTGTCTTAATAGTTAGTGTGTGGTGGGTACAAAAGCATCTGTGTCTCATGGGAGTGACTTTAGGTGATGCTGCCTAGCTTGATATATGATTTACCCTTCTCAGATCTGCATTTTATTTATTATTTTATTTTATTTTATTTTGCGGTACGCAGGCCTCTCACCACTGCAGCCTCTCCCGTTGCGGAGCACAGGCTCCGGACAGGCAGGCCCAGCGGCCATGACCCACGGGTGCAGCCGCTCCGCGGCACGCGGAATCCCCCCGGACCGGGGCACGAACCCGCGTCCCCTGCATCAGCAGGCGGACCTTCAACCACTGCGCCACCAGGGAAGCCCTCAGATCTGCATTTTAAAAAGTACTGTGAAGGGACATAAATGGGGATGGAAAGCAGAGAAGATAAGTAGGGAAAGGGCGTAAAGAGGAGGACTATTTGGTCATCAGGAGACTTTCTGATTTTTCATTTTTAAACAATAAAAAGACCCACTTGGAAATTTTTACTTGGAGTCCTTTGGTAACTTTGGCAAAATTATTGAAGTTTTCTGAGTTTCAATATCCCTGATATAATATAGGGATTTTAAAAAATCTGGTTGGTTTTAGATTCTTTCCAAAATACACTTGAGGCCTTTACAGAAAACAGTCTTTACTGGCTATCATTACCCACATGATTGGTGGGCCTTGGCCCTGTTGAGAACATCTTTATCCTTCTCTCCTTATTCCTTTACCCAATAACCCAGTGTTAAAGGGAAAAAGGAAGTAATTTGTTTAGATACCTATATGTGATGTACTGGCTATTCTCACAGCCTGAATTTTATTTAAAGTTTTGAGTGTGTTCTCATGTTCTCTGTTCAAATATAGTCTCTATTTTATAGTCAGCAATCATCATTGTTTGGCTAAAATCTTGCCATCAAGGAGGTGAGGGGTCTGCTCCCCTGCCCCATTTGGCTGAATCTGTACCACAGCATTATTCCTGCTTCTCAAGAGTGTCTTTGACCTTCCTGCTTCTTGTGTTCAGGGCCCTAGCAAGGGAGGCACCTATCTGCCCAGCTCACTCCTGTACCTCACTGAGGTCTTGTTCTAAGTCACCTCAGTGAGGACCGCAGCCCCCACCCCTGCATCCCACTCTCTCTACCTTTTCACCTACATTACATATCTGGTGTGAATCATCTGAACACTGATCATGTGGGCACAGTCTCTCAGGGCCTAAAATGGGAGCATGTGAATCTATCATGTGCCCACAAGGAGGGATGCTGCAATACTTGGTGAATAGTACCAATGACCACCATGATCTGTCTTTAGCTGCCAAATGTTCTGTCTCTCCCTCATCAGAACAGACACACTCCTCCCTTCTTCAGTTGAGGTAACCCCAAAGGTCCACCCTGTCCCATCCCCAACGTCATGGTTACCTGTATGTGTACATCTTCACATCAAGTTTGCACAAGGCTTTCCTTAATCCACTGACCTCTAAACTGAAAAGAAAAGCTATCTAACCCACACCCACATATAGAGTATAGCTACAAGGATGAAGAAAGGCCAGGATAATCACAATCAACCCACTGGTTTGCAGCAATTCTGAGACCCCAGTGGGCAGATCCTGAGTGGGCTCTCTTCCCTGGGAAGAGAGTGTCTTTGATTAAGCTTTAACTCTGTTCCCAGAGTTGGGCTCCCAAGAACTCTTCTCCTTGGCTCTTGACTCCATTGTCTGGGAGTTTTCCTTTTCCATTAACTGTTCTGGCCATGGAAAAGTTAACATTGGAGAATAAGCCTCCTTTGGGGTCTAATCAGCTTTTCCAAGCCACGATCTACCCATCACAGAAAAAAATGCAAGAGTACATCTAAGTCTCAAATAGTCACAGACATATTTTCCTGACTTGAGGTTCCTTTGGCAGTAGAACTCTCTCAAAACCTAGCCAGCCTCTTACCTGATAGGCCAGTTTAACAGTTGCATAGATCTTGTGTCAACATGATTCCAAGATCCATGGTATGCCTTTGTTTTCAATGCCACTGCCTCTACCCAACCCTTTGCCTTCACTCTCACCTTTAATTTTTCTCTTAAAAAGTACAGACACCTTGGTCCTATCAGTGTTCAGTGGAAGAGTCATATATTAGTCACTTGTCCTTGGAGCCATATTTGCACAAAGATTTTGCATCATGACAACTTAACCCATTTAGAGACTTTTAGCAATGGGTCTGATTATTTCTGCAAAGGTGAGTTTCAATAGGCTTTTAACAGTCAAAGCATTTCTTGAGTCTTTGATTTACTGATAGGGTGAGAAACATTTGCTTCTTCCATTCCTACAAGAATCAGTGTTTGTTTTATCTTTCTTTTCTCTTTTTTCAACTAAAGAAAAACACACAACCTAAAAGTTGCAAGTTACTATCTGGGGATCTTACTGAGGACTTAAGCCTGGGAGACAGCCTTTCAGATAGCTCTGAGGAACTGCTCTGAAGAGTTAAGGGAGAAGCCAGGATACATAGACTTTTGCTGGGAAAAAATGTAGTCAAACATCAAAAGATCACTGCTAATTACAAAGAACAGATATTTCAGGTTAATGATTTTGGTGCTTTTCTATGTATGGGAAGATGTAAGAATCTAGGTTCATTGACATTATTCCTTAAATATGCATTTAACTATCTAGGGCCAGTTTCCAAAGCACAAAATACTTCCTGTTATTCTCCATCCTGAATTCCCCTCAGGGCACACCGCTACAGGGGCTGATGGCTTGGTCCTTGTAAAACTGGAAATTGGGGCAACATTCTTTGCTTACTGGAATGGCAGGCAACAGTCCCTGTTCATACTTTCATAACTGCTTTCAAACCAGCCAATTATCCTCTGAGATAATTTCTTTCTTGTGTTAACTTACCAAGCATAGTCAATAGCAGTCAATGCATCCGACATGTCATGTTTTTTCACCTTAATTGTCTGTTTAAGGCCTGTTTTCCCTGACTGGAATATAAGCCCCGTGAAGGCAGGGGCTTTTCCTATTGGCACAGTTCTGGGCCTTCAATGGTTTTCAGGGCCTGACATAGGGGATAAGTTAATAAAAGGCTGGATTTGGTCTGTTGAATTACCTTTAAAAGGTTCTTTAAATCAGAAACTCAATGAAAAGGATAAATATGGGATTTGTTGAAAATTACTGAACTCTGTAAAAGTAATTCATTTATAATATCTAATATGTAAAGAAACTATGAAAGATATTTAAATCATTAACAATCTTCCTCTAGCTCCTCCTTACTATGGATCTAAGGCTAATCCTTTAAAACTGTGATTATGGGAGGAGCCTCTGAGGTGGTCCAGGCTCAAGACATTTCTCCATGTCTCACAGTGACGTCAGCCCCATCCTGTATCTAAATGCTGTAAATACTGGGGTTGCTTCCAGTTACAGAAGTAATTTGAGTGCCATCAGCCCTTTATCAGAATCAGCATTCGGCTTGGGTGTCTATCAGCTCTATTTTTTTTTGTCATTGCTTATTTTTTGCTTTTTGATTTGCGTTGTATTATCTGAGAAGGCTCTTGAGTGAAAATGATAATTATTATCTGAGCTAATACTTTCTGGATAATTTGTTTTATGCCAGGCACTAGAGCTTTTTATTTAACTATTTATTTCCTTCCATATAACCCCTTTAGGAGGTAGGCACTACTATTCTAACCATTTTACAGATTAGAGAATGGTAGATTTTGCTACCTGCCAGAGCTTGGACTTAGGGATATAGGAGAGTCTGCATCTATGTTCTGAATTGTATTCTACTACCTCTTGCCCCCTCACCACACTTTATGTGTTTATTACAATTTATGATTTACAGAACATTTTCACATATGTTATCACACTGTTGACAAATAATATCTGTTACCTTTATTGAATGTCCATCACGTTGATCCAGGCACAGTGTTAAGCACTAACAGAAAGGGATGTGGGCAGGTGAGGATGCAGACATAAGGAGAACCATACTCCTGAGAAAGAAAACAAAGCCTGCAGAAAATCCACTAATAGAAATGTCTTGCCCCTCCTTTTGCTCTGTTTCAGGAATACCAAATTGATATATTTTTTGCCCAGACCTGGACCGACAGTCGCCTTCGGTTCAACAGCACAATGAAAATACTTACTCTGAACAGCAACATGGTGGGGTTAATATGGATTCCAGATACAATATTCCGCAATTCCAAAACTGCAGAGGCTCACTGGATCACCACCCCTAATCAGCTCCTCAGAATTTGGAATGATGGGAAAATCCTTTACACTTTAAGGTGAGATGCTACTGATGGTCTGATATTGGCGACTTTAATTTAGATCATTGTAGGAATGGGACCCTATTTTTCATTGCTAAGTTCTATCACTTCTCATGTTCAACATGCTACTGGGTCTTGAGGAAGTTTTTCCTAATCCCATGTTATGTATAAATAAAGACATACAAATGATCTGCAATGAATATAAACTCCTTCCTTCATCAGAATCCATTTCTGCTGTAAGTGCGCTGTGGAAATTATCTTTAATATGTTTAATCCACAGGACCATTCAGCTAAGAAAATAAAGATGTCTTGGTGTACTAATTGAAAAATGAAATTATAGCCAAATTTGAGACCACAAGGAACAAAAGAGCACAGAGGGTGTTCCCTAATGCATCCCTAATGGAAGTTGCAGCTACCTTGTAATGAGTCCTCTTGGCTGTCCTCACAGAAACCCAGCAAAGTAAGAGGGGCTGTGTTTGAAAGATGTGAATAAAACTACCTGCCCAAAGTTTCCATCGGGAACTAGTGTTACCCGGGTTTGAACTTGGGACTGTATCTCTTAATAGTCTCTCCGCTAGGGAGATCTGAGTCTAACTGAATACATGGCTGCAACATACCATAGAATGCCCTGCACCTAAACCAGTCTTTCTGCTCACCCAGCGTTGGGATCAAGGACAGTGGCGTCTGGACCCTGCTCTCCCAGCGTCTGAGCCCTCTCCAGAGCACTGGACTGAGTGCCTTGTGCTGATTATCTCTGTCTCACTGGCTTTGCTGCTTTACAGCTGCTTCCTGCACCTCCTGTCCTGTTCCTGACACAGCCTCTCCTCATTCTGCTCCTCCTGCCTTAGGACTTCCCCATCACTTTACCCACTTTCCACTTTCCTGCTGACTTAGCTCATCCATTCCTAAGACTTTAAAAGCCATATACACGCTGACGATTCATTCCCACATTCATTTCCAACCCCAAACTTCCCTCTGGGCACCAGATTCTAGGAGCCACCTACCTGTGTGTATCTCCTCCTGAAAGCCTAAAAAGCATTTTGATTCAGCATGCTGCAGGGGAATGTCATTTCTCTAATACCTCTGACCAGGCCCCTGTGTCCTCCTGGCTCAGCTGATGAGTTAGTTACATTTGGAGAAGAGGAGCTTGTAATAGCTATTTCCTCATCAATTCTTAAAGGAATATAAATGAGACTCTGAAATGAAGGTGAGCTTCAGCAAACCAGAATAGAGACATGGCCAGTCCTGCGATCCTTTATAGAAACTCTGACCCAAGGAATGTCTGCTTTGAAAAGATGCAATGCACACATTTAGTGCAGCCACGACCTGCCTAGTCAAGTAGGGGAGTTAGCCAAATATGAAATCTTCCCTACAAGTGGATGAACTTGACATTATACCTATTTAGGCAAAGATACCATTTTCAAAATGGAGGAAGGATTTAATTCAGTCAAACAGATTAAAAACAAGGACATAAGAAACAAGGACATATGAAAACAAGGACATATTGAAACAAAGACATATGAAAACAAGGACATATTGTTTTGATTTGTTTCCTCTCTTACTTGGCTTATATTTCTAGACACAGTCAGGAATTTTAATAACGGAAACTTCCTCTGCTTCTGATAGTTAAAAGTAAAATAAAGTAACACAACACAAAAAAACCCAAGTGGTATATTGAATGGATGGTGCCCCTGCTAAGAGTGAGCTCTATGTGGCCACCCCAGGCCCCTGCTCCCCACATGGTAGTAATGTGACCGCCCCTGGCTTTGCTTAGGGCCTTTGCTAGATTGTCGCTGGCTGGCCACAAGAGTGATGCTTGGCTCCCCCACAGGCTCACCATAAATGCGGAATGCCAGCTGCAGCTGCACAACTTCCCCATGGATGAGCACTCCTGTCCGCTGATATTCTCCAGCTGTGAGTACTGACTTGCGGTATGACTGCTCTGTAAATGATTGTCTAGCCTATGCTGATTTCTAGCAAACAGTCACATGATTGATTATAGCATCACTATACAACCAGAGAAAATGGATAACGGTTTTGGTCTGGGCCACCTGAGTATATTCACTCTAGACGTTGTTACATAGGACCCATGTTACAAAATAAGTAGCTTTGATAAATCTTTGAACAACTAAACCATTTTGTTATAATATTAAAGAACTCAGAAGTTGACTTACCAAAGACCCTTATGCTAATGAGCTGTGCATATTATTTGGACATATACAGAATTCATTTGCAATAATTTTACGCTTAATATCATCTTCAAGTCAAGTTGTTTGTCTTCAAAATAAAAAGATAAGTTTTTACTTAAATATATTTATAGTTGTCTCATTACACTATAATAGGATGTAATTTTTCATAGTATTTTATTTTCCAATATTTTACATAGGTTTGATACTAGAGCTAACAAGTAATCACTTACAAATTCTTAAAGACAATATCTAATTCTAAGTACAAGGCTACAAATAAAAGGAAATATCAAATTTATTTGCTTATAAAGTTTTCAAGTAAAGGTCAATATAGAAATATATCTGTGGAATTTATGATGATTCATTTAAAATATATTGACTACAACTACTTAAGTATGACTCATAAGCGTTCAACTAACTTCATTGACTATCTTTAAAATTGCATATGGAGCATGGCAAACAAATGTGATGAAGTCTCAGGCAGAAGGTTTTGTGGCTTTCTTCACTATACATTAGAGTGAAAAGACAAAAATGAAATAATGGATAAACACATTTTACAGTTCGTTTTAAATTCAGAAAAAGACAAGAATGAAAGCAAAATTTACCTAGGGATAAATTTAACCTAGGAGGTTAAAGACCTGTATATTGAAAACTAAAACATGTTAATGAAAGAACTTGAAGAAAACACAAATAAATGGAAAGATATTCTATGCTCACATATTGGAAGAATCAATATTTTTAAAATTTCCATACTACCCAAAGCAATCTACAGATTCAATGCAATCCTTATCAAAATTCCATTGGCATTTTTAAAGAAATAAAACAAATAATCCTAAAATTTGTATGAAACCACACAAACACACACACACAAACTTGAATAGCAAAAGCCATCTTGAGAAAGAAGAAAAAAGTTGGAAGTGTCACAGTCCCTGACTTGAAACTATACTACAAAGGTAGAGTCACCAAAACAGTGTGGCACTAGCATAAAAACAGACATATGGATCAGTGGAAAAGAATAGAGAGCCCAGAAATAAATCCACATATATGTGGTCAATTAATTTACCACAAAGGAGACAAGAATATATACAATGAAGAAAGGACAGACTCTTCGATAAATGGTGTTGGGAAAACAGGCCAGTCACACGCAAGAGAATTCAATTCAACCACTCTCTTGCACCATACACAAAAATTAACTCAAAATGGATTAAACACTTGAACATAAGACCTAAAACCATAAAACTCCTAGAAGAAAACATAGGCAGTAAGCTCCTTGACATAGGTCTTGGTGATGACTTGTTTAATCTGACACCAGCAAAGCAACAAAAGCAAAAATAAACAAATGGAACTATATATCATACTAAAAATCTTCTACACAGCAAAGGAAACTATCAACAAAATGGAAAAGCAACTTACTGAATGAGGGAAAATATTTGCAAACCATATATCTGATAAGGGACTAGTATCTAAAATATGTACAGAATTCATACAACTCAATAACAAAACAATTTTTTTGATTAAAAAACGGTCAGAAGATCTAAAAAGACATTTATATCCGAAGAAGACATGCAGATGGCCAACAGGTAGATGGAAAGATGTTCAACATCATTAGTCATTGGGGAAATGCAAATCAAAACAACAATGAGATATCACCTCCCACCTGTCAGAATGGCTATGATCAAAAGACAACAAATATTGGTGAGGATGTGGAGAAAAAGAAAATCTTCTGCACTGTTGGTGGGAATGTAAATTGGTGCAGCCATTGTGGGAAACAGTATGGCGATTCCTCAAAAATTTTAAAATAGGACTATCTTATGATCCAGCAATTCTACTTTCGTGTATTTATCCAAAGAAAATGAAAACACTAACTCAAAAAGATATATGCCTAGAGGGAGGGCACCATCTGCATCTCTTGGTCAGTTGAGCTTTATACACTTAAGGCAGGAGGGCAGGCTGAGTAGGAAAGATAGGCTGAACTCAGCCTCATCATTATCAGGCTCCAGCAGCATCTGATTGGACTTGCAGAGGAACAAACCAGAAATGTTTATTTTTAGCAGCCACAAATAGCTCGTTTCTTCCCATGTGCAGCATACAGAGTGCTGCCAAATGTATTTCATTCTAAATCCTTCTTGGGTTTAGACCTGAAGAGGGAACCAAGTATTCATGGCTCATCCAAATGCTTCATAACTGGTGTGTGTCTTAAAATAAACAGACAAAATTGCCCATTCCCTGCCTGCTCCCCGGGTGCATTAAAGAGGTGGGCCCTCTGCCAGGTGGAATGTCCTGGCAAGTGGGACCTTTGCTTTGGCAGGAAAGAAACCACACAGCTCCTTGAAAGTCCTTTCTCTTTTGGATGAGTTAATCACCAAATAGCAGATGCTATGAAATGCCAGCAGTGGCCCTGTGTCCTTTGAAGCAAATGCTCAGGTACAAAACTTCCAAAAGGAAGCCCATCTTCCAAGGCGAGAGCAACAGTTCATTTTATGTATCACTTGACTGGTCTAAGGCAGAGGTCCCCAAACTTTTTGGCACCAGGACCTGGTATTGTGGAAGACAAATTTTCCATGGAAGGGGGTGGGGGGAGATGGTTCAGGTGGTAATGCGAGCGATGGGGAGCGGCAGATGAAGCTTCGCTGGCTGGCTCACCTGCTACTCACCTCTTGCTGTGCGGCCTAGTTCCTAACAGGCCGCGGACCAATACCAGTCCGCGGCTCGGGGGTTGGGAACCCCCGGTCCAAGGGATGCCTGGATAGCTGGTAAAACATTATTTTTGAATGTTTCTGTGAGGGTGTCTACAGGAGAGATCAACATTTGAGTCAGTAGCCTGGATAAGGAAGATCGCCCTCACCAAGGTGTGTGGGAATCATCCAGTCTTTTGAGGGACCAAATACAGGCATACTTCCTTTCATCTTCTTTCACTTTATTGTGCTTCACAGATACTGCATTTTGTTTTACAAATTGAAAATTATGGCATCCTTTCCCAAACAGCATTGTTTTTTAATTAAGTTACTTACATTGTTTTTTTTAGATGTAATACTACTGCACACTTATCAATAATAGACTGTAGCATAGAATAAGCATAACTTTTATATGCTCTGGGAAACCAAAAAATTTGTGTGACTTGATTTGTTGTGATGTTTGCTTTATTATGATGGACTGGAACTGAAGCTGCAATATCTCCAAGGTCTGCCTGTAAAAGAAAAAGGTGAATGAAGGTGGAATTTGCTCTTTGCTTGAGCTGGGATGTGCATCTTCTGCTCTCAGATATCAATGCTCCTGGTTCCCAGGCCTCAGACTTGGACCAGGACTTAAAACCTCTGTCTCTTAATTCTCAGGCCTTTGGACTCAGACTGAATTACACCACCAAGGTTTCCTGGGTCTTCAGCTTGCAGATGACAGATTGTGGAACTTCTTGGCTTCCATAATCTCATGAACAAATTCCTATAATAAATGTCCTCTTATATCTTTATCTGTATCTATCCCTGCATCTACATTTATCCTATTGGTTCTGCTTCTCTGGAGAACCCTAATACAGGGAGGGAAGTTCCCACACTTCCAGCCTACAAAATATGTGGACTCCAAAGTTCCCAAAATATTCCTGTATTCACTTGAATTTACCTGCTTTGGATGTAACCAAAGGGAGTTTTTTGGCATGTCCAGGAGACATGGCAGAGTCCAGCAGCCTGGAGCTGAGAGTGAGAATCAAGGCAGTGCCCTGGGAAGCAGGTTCCCGATCAGGGACCATGCCAGACAGACCAGTGCAGAGGGTGAGGGGGATTTTCCCATCTTGTCTCTTTGCCTGCCCCATTCTCCTTGAAGTGCTTGCCCTTCACCTGCTAGCCAGGTCATCTTCCCACATGTTCCTGGATCTCTGGCCCCTCCAACTCTTCCCTGTCCTTGCCATCTCACTGCTGTAGACACTCACACCTTGGGGGGGTGGGACGGTGCCCCGTGTGGCTGGTCCTGGCTGTATGTGCCTTCTATGAAGACAGTGTTGCCTGTAGCAGGAAGGACAGAGCTTTGGGGTCACCTCCTTTAACTGTTACCCTCATTATGGTGTAAACCACTGCTATTCATGATTGCAGTGGCTCTGCTGTCCAGTCTTGAAAGTGGGTTATTTTTATTCTGGCTCTAAGTGAAGTAAATTGTTCTGAGAGGTTAAGGACTGGGTCATGGCAGAGGAAGAATGCCAGACTGCTAGGCTGTGTTCTTTTTGTGACTTTGAAGGCTGTGCTCCTTTTTCCTTCTTCTGTTTTTTCTTTCACAATGATATCCTGCCACCCTTATTTTATTTTTTAAAACCACTTTATTGAGGTATGATTGACATGTAAAAAGCTGTGCATATTTAATGTCTGGAACTCACTGAGTTTGGCAAAATTGTAAGTACACCATACAGTATTGTTAGCTACAGGTAACATGCTGTATAGTGTATCTCCAGAACTTATCCTGCAAAACTGAAACTTTGTACCATTTGACAATCATCTCCCCATTTCTCCTTACCCCAGACCCTGGAAGCAACCATTCTATGGTCTGCTATGTGTCTGAATACTTTAGATTCCACACATAAGTGAAATCATGCAGTATTTGTCTTTCTGTGTCTGGCTTACTTCACTTAGCATAGTGTCCTCAAGATCCACCCAAGTTGTTGCAAATGGCAGGGTTTCCTTTTTAAGGCTGAATAATATTTCACCATATATATATATATATATATCTCACAACTTCTTTGTCCATTCATCTGTGGATGGATACTTAGGTTATTTCCATGTCCTGGCTATTGTAAATAATGCTGCTATCAACATGGGAGTGCATATATCTTTCAAGATGGAAATTTTTTTCCTTTGGATATATATCCAGATGTGGAATTTGCTGGATCACATGGCAGTTCTATTTTTAATTTTGGGAGGAGCTTCTATACTGTTTTCCATAATGACTATACCAATTTACATTCCCACTAACAATGCACAAGGGTTCCCTTTTCTCCACATTCTCACCAACACTTATGAGCTCTTGTCTTTTTGATGAAGCCATTGTGACAATGTGGGGTGATAGCTCATTGTGGTTTTGATTTGCATTTTTCTGATGATTGATCACCTTTTCATGTACTTGTTGGCCATCTGTATGTCTTTTTCAGAAGAATGTTCAGGTCCTTTACCATTTTTAAATCAGGTTATTTGTTGTTGCTGTTTTCTACTGAGTTACTGAGTTGTGGAGTTTTTTTGTATATTTTGGATATTAGTCCCTTATCAAATACATGATTTGCAAATATTTTCTCCCATTCTGTACATTGCTTTCCATTTTGCTTATTGTTTCCTTTGATGTGCAGAAGCTTTTTGTTTGATGAAGTCCCTCTGTAGCCAGATGACCCTGGGTGCCCTATCACGGTGGATCCCTGGAGGTATTGTGCCTCTTTCTCAACAGCAGATGGAGGGGAGAAGGACGGTGCAGTGGCAGGAACGTTGCGGAGGTGCTGGAGAAAGTGATCTTTCAGCATCTCTCAGATCTTCTCACACAGTAGCAAAACCCTTCCTCTTGGTGCAGCCAATGGACTTGTGGGTGCTGGGTCACATGGAGAAGAGTGTGCACTAGAGGGTACACAGATGCTATTCACACATCCCAAACACTGAGTGCCTGAAAACCAGCAAAACGGAAGTGTCGGAGGGCTTGGAGTAAAACAAGAGTGAGAGCTCCTCCCACTGCGAGCTCTTCTCACTGCTTAGGTGTTTGCATATGCATATTGTTTAAATTCTCTGAGACTTAGCTTTCTCATCTATGAAACAAGGATCATAATACCCACCTCATCTGTCTCTGTGAAGATTAAATTAAATGACAGAATGTGTATGTGATGGGAGCTACCTGTCCAGGGCTCCCTGAGTGATCAGGAAGGAGTCACTTGATAGTTATCACTGTGAATACCCTTGTGGCTGCAGAGAGTGTTGCTGGGGGCAGGGGGAGTCTGAGAGGGAGGGACCAAGGCTGTGAAGTAAGACTTCCTGGACTGGAATCCCAGCTGCCTGCTCACTCACTGTAGAACAATGGGGAACATTCTTCACCTCTCTAAACCCTGCTAAGCCTTCCTTCCCCCATCTGCAAAGTGGGAATGGCAGCAAGTTAGAAAGCGATGGAAGGGACTAGAGACATACCCTTTATAGATTCCTAGTCGATTTAGCTAAAGATGTGGACTTGATGGGAGTTAGGTGACAGAAGCTGGTGTGAGGGATATTTGCACATTTTCTCTATTACGATTGGATTCCCCAAAGATGCACAGCTGTGCTGGACAAACTCTGCACATGGAAGGCTTCAGGAAGAGAAAACAGCTAAACCCTCATTAGCAATTAGCCTTTCATTCTGGGCTTAATTTCACCAGTTTGGAAGTATCTACAGAACTATTTTTTGTTAAGATGTTACGGAAAAATCTGAATGAACTTTTTGGCCAACACAATATGTACACACTTGTCTGTAAAGGTTGCCTTCAGACACTGGGTTCTGTGACTGTGTTAAAAATAAAGCCAAGGAAAAGACGGCCACTCTCCTTTCCCTAGACTTTATGAATCGTGTGCTCACTAGACTGGTTTTTGTTAGTGCAGAGTTTTTTAAGAGTTTAAGGACATCAGGGTTTCAACCTGAGAACACAGAGAAGTGTACATTTTTGGCAACTGGTGGGAAATCCTATTGGTCCAATTATAGTTCAGTTCTCTGTGTTCCAGTGGAGGCAACAAGCACCCCCGAGGATTTAGGTAGGACCTCACTGAAATGTCCTACCTTGAGGAAAGCATCAGCATGCTGATTGTGCTGCTGGCCAAGATCTTCACCTTCACTCCACTGTTGGTTGTCACCCCCACATGAGCACCAAGACCAGAGACAGCTGATGTGAGCTCCAGAGCAACAGTATGCAGCTGATCCTGCCCAGGTTCATAGCCATAGCACAAACCAATTTGAAGGAGCCACTGATGGATGCTTGATCCATTAAAGGCAAATTTTGCAAAAATAACAATGTCGGAAAACCTTCATGTTTCTCACATCTTGCAAAAATCAAAACTTGAAGATGGAACCAGAGATTCAGCATCAATAACTGGAAATCTAATCACAAGGTCATTGCCTCCTTGGTTTATAGTAGAGAGACCTTTCCTATGGTTCATCCAACATAATCCCACAAGTGTTGTCTTACTCAGGCAGCAAACAAACCCTGAAGAGTATACAGAAGAAACAATGCAACGCAAAGAAAAGACTACTTCCCTACGTCTTCCATAGTTCTGTTACATATCTTTGTGCAGTATTTTCATTTTGAAAATTAGCTTGTAGGAACAGAGACTCATAGGACTCAGAGATATAACCATTTCTGCTCTGGGATGTGTTTTTGGAGGGAAAGAAGGGCAGGACGGGGGGAACACTGTATTGAGAAAGGAAGAGGAAAGCTTCAAAATGCTTAAACAATACCTTAATTTACTGAATGGTTGCCTAGTTTAACAACTCTATTATTTACTGTCCAGATCAGGGTTTTTGTTTTGTTTTGTTTTTATGTGTGGCTTTCCAGAGGAAATTTAATCTTTGTAATAGGGTGGGGATGGGGGGAGACATTAAATGGTCACTTTCATTATTTCATGAAAAAAAATCTTATTTGCCTTTAAAAAATTTCCCCCATTCAAAGTCTTGATAGTAAACATTATTTTGGGGAGTAATAATGAAATCTCTAGCATCGCTGTGTGTTTCTGCTGTTTTATATAATGCATATATTCACTAAAATAAAGTTTAAAAAGCTTTTTGAGGGTTTCCCTGGTGGCGCAGTGGTTGAGAGTCCGCCTGCCAATGCAGGGGACACGGGTTCGTGCCCCGGTCCGGGAAGATCCCACATGCCGCAGAGCGGCTGGGCCCGTGAGCCATGGCCGCTGAGCCTGCGCGTCTGGAACCTGTGCTCCGCAACAGGAGAGGCCACAACAGTGAGAGGCCTGCATACTGCAAATAAAAGCTTTTTGAAAGATGATAAAGATGTGAACCATACTGAGTGTCAAGAAAGCTCTGGGCCATCCTCCTGCCTGCTTGGACCTACTCACAGGCTGGCATGGGGACATCGGGCTCAGTGTTGAGCACAGAGCTTGATGCTGGAAACTGGGAATCCTCACTTTCCCTCTAACTTGAGTAGGTGCATTTACTACGTGCCATTACTGAGCAACTACAATCATCAGCCCATTTGAGACATATAATGACCCTGGGAGGCCCTGTTTTTCTCAATGCTTTCCACAGTCAAGGAAACCCAGCATGGGGTGGTAAAGTCATCTGCCTGCATCTCCCTGGAGAGCAAGGGCAACTGGGTTTGAATGAAGTAGAATGGCTATTGAGTCTGCGCTTTTATTATTAACACTATTACTTTTATTGCTATTGCAAGAGGACAGATGGAGCAAAATGAGATACTCAGGCCTCAAGGTGTGAGATGAAGAGAGCTTTGCTCTCTCCCCAGTAAACAATTTAGGGTGAAAAACCAACACAGCAAGCACATTTATGCTCTTTTTTTTTAACATCTTTATTGCAGCATAACTGCTTTACAATGTTGTGTTCGTTTCTGCTGTACAACAAAGTGAATCAGCTATACGTATACATATATCCCATATACCGTCCCTCTTGCGTCTCCCTCCCACACTCCCTATCCACCCCTCTAGGTAGTCACAAAGCACCAAGCTGATCTCCCTGTGCTATGCGGCTGCTTCCCACTAGCTATTTTACATTTGGTAGAGTATATATGTCAATGCAAGACTCTCACTTCATCGCAGTTTACCCTTTCCCTTCCCTGTGTTCTCAACACCATTCTCTACGTCTGCGTCTTTATGCCTGTCCTGCCCCTAGGTTCTTCAGAACCGTTTTATTTTTAGATTCCATATATATGTGTTAGCATATGGTATTTGTCTTTCTCTTTCTGACTTACTTCACTCTGTATGACAGACTCTAGGTCCATCCACCTCACTACAAATAACTCAATTTCGTTTCATTTTATGGCTAATATTCCATTGTATATATGTGCCACATCTTCTTAACCCATTCCTCTGTCAATGGACACTTAGGTTGGTTCCATGTCCTGGCTATTGTAAATAGTGCTGCAATGAACATTATGGTACATGACTCTTTTTGAATTATGGTTTTCTCAGGGTATATGCCCAGTAGTGGCATTGCTGGTCATATAGTAATTCTATTCTTAGTTTTTTTAAGGAACTTCCATACTGTTCTCCATAGTGGCTGTATCAATTTACATTCCCACCAAAGGTGCAACAGAGTTACCTTTTCTCCACACCCTCTCCAGCATTTGTTTGTAGTTTTTTGATGATGGCCATTCTGACCAGTATGAGGAGATACCTCATTGTAGTTTCGATTTGTATTTCTCTAATGATTAGAGATGTTGAGCATCCTTTCATGTGTTTGTTGGCAATCTGTATATCTTCTTTGGAGAAATGTCTGTTTAGGTTTTCTGCCTATTCTTGAATTGGGCTTTTTGGGTTTTTTTATATTGATTGCATGAGCTGCTTGTAAATTTTGGAGATTAATCCTTTGTCAGTTGCTTCATTGGCAAATATTTTCTCCCATTCTGAGGGTTGTCTTTTCATCTTGTTTATGGTTTCCTTTGCTGTACAAAAGCTTTTAAGTTTCATTAGGTCCCATTTGTTTATTTTTGTTTTTATTTCCATTTCTCTAGGAGGTGGGTCAAAAAAGACCTTGTGGTGATTTAGGTCATAGAGTTTTCTGCCTATGTTTTCCTCTAAGAGTTTTATAGTGTCTGGCCTTATATTTAGGTCTTTAACCCATTTTGAGTTTATTTTTCTGTACGGTTCTAGGGAGTGTTTTAATTTCATTCTTTTACATGTAGTGGTCTAGTTTCCCAGCACCACTTATTGAAGAGGCTGTCTTTTCTCCATTGTATATTCTTGCCTCCTTTATCAAATATAAGGTCACCATATGTGCACGGCTTTATCTCTGGGCTTTCTATCCTTTTCCATTGATATATATTTCGGTTTTGTGTCTGTTTTTCTTTCTCGAGATTGCTGTGGGAGGTAGTGTGAATAACAATGGGTTATTACTCAGAAACTTGGAGATTTCTGCCTAAATCCTCCCTTCATTTCATTAATATGATTATAGCCTTTTCATTTTTTCTTTTGTATACTCGTGACTTCGATCATTTGCACATGCCCTTTGCAACAGAGGAGACTGACTTGAAGGATCATGGCTAGATGTTAAGATTAACAATTTTTTAATAGAGAGACCTTCAAGATGGTGGAGGACTCAGATGCGGAGATCACCTTCCTCACCACACATACATCAGAAATACATCTACATGTGGAACAACTCCTAAAGAACACCTACTGAATGCTGGCAGAAGACCTCAGACTTCCCAAAATATATTTTTTTCCCTTTCTCTCTTTTTGTGAATGTGGATGTGTATGCTTCTTTGTATGATTTTGTCTTTATAGCTTTGATTTTACCATTTGTCCTAGGCTTCTGTCTGTCCATTCTTCATTTTGTTTTGTTATTTTTAGTATAGTTTTTAGCACTTGTTATCATTGGTGGATTTTGCCTTTTTGGTTTGGTTGCTCTCTTCTTTCTTTACTTTTATTACTTAAAATTTTTTTATTTAAAATTTTTATTTTAATAAATTTATAATTTTCTTTCGGTCTTTTCTTCTGAGCTGTGTGGCTGACAGGGTTTAAGTACTCTGGCTGGCTGTCAGGCTTGTACCTCTGAGGTGGGAGAGCTGAGTTCAGGACATTGGTCCACCAGAGACCTCCTGGCTCAACATATCAAACAGTGAAAGCTCACCCAGAGATCTCCATCTCAATGCTAAGACCAAGCTCCACTCAAAGACCAGCAAGTTACAGTGCTGGACACCCTATGCCAAACAACTGGCTGGACAGGAACACAACCTTACCCATTAACAGAGAGGCTGCCTAAAATCTTAATAAGGTCACAGACACCCCAAAAAGAACCACTGAAACAGTCCTGTCCACCAGAAAGACATGATCCAGCCTCATCCATCAGAACACAGCACAAGTTCCCTCCACCAGAAAGCCTACACAACCTGCTGAACCAACCTTAGCCACTGGGGTGAGACACCAAAAACAACGAGAACCACGAACCTGCAGCATGTGAAAAGTACACCGCAATAATAGTAAGTTGAGCAAAATGAGAAGACAGAGAAACACACAGCAGATGAAGGAGAAAGGTAAAAACCCACCAGACCAAATAAATGAAAAGGTAATAGGCAGTCTACCTGAAACAGAATTCAGGGTACTGATAGTAAAGATGATCCAAAATCTTCTAAATAGAATGGAGAAAATACAAGAAACATTTAACAAGGACGTGGAAGAACTAAAGAGCAAACAAGCAATGATGAACAACACAATAAATGAAATTAAATATGCTCTAGAAGGAATCAATAGCAGAATAACTGAAGCAGAAGAATGGATAAGTGACCTGGAAGATAAAATAGTGGAAATAACTACCACAGACCAGAATAAAGAAAAAAAAATGAAAAGAATGGAGGAGAGTCTCAGACTCCTGGGAAACATTATATGCACCAACATTCCGATTATAGGGTCTGAGAAGAAGAAGAGAAAAAGAAAGGCTCTGAGAAAATATTTGAAGAGATTATAGTTGGAAACTTCAATAATATGGGAAAGGAAATTATCAGTCGAGTCCAGGAAGTGCAGAGAGTCCCATATAGGATAAATCCAAGGAGAAACACACCAAGAGACTTATTAAAATTAAATACAAAGAAAAAATATTGAAAGCAGCAGGGTTAGGCAACAAATAACATACAAGGGAATCCCCATAAAGTTAACAGCTGAAGTTTCAGCAGAAACTCTGAAAGCCAGAAGGGAATGGCAGGACATATTTAAAGTGATAAAAGGGAAAAACCTACGACCAAGATTACGTTACCCAGCAAGGATCTCATTTACATTTGATGGAGAAATTAAAACCTTTACAGATAAGCAAAAGTTAAGAGAATTCAGCATGACCAAACCAGCTTTACAACAAATGCTAAAGGAACTTCCCTAGGCAGGAAGCAAAAGAAAAGGAAAGACTTACAAAAACAAACCCCAAACAAATAAGAAAATGGTATAGGAACATACATACAGACAATTACCTTAAATATAAATGGATTAAATGCTCCAACCAAAAGACATAGACTGGCTGAATGGATACGAAAACAAGGCCTGTGTATATGCTCTCTACAAGAGACCCACTTCAGACCTAGGGACACATACTGACTAAAAGAGAGGGCATGAAAAAAGATATTCCATGCAAATGGAAATCAAAAGAAAGCTGGAGTAGCAATTCTCATATCAGACAAAATAGACTTTAAAATAAAGACTGTTACAAGAGAAAAAGAACGACACTACATAATGATCAAGGGATCAATCCAAGAAGAAGATGTAACAATTGTAAATATTTATGCACCCAACATAGGAGTACCTCAGTACATAAGGTAAATGCTAACAGCCATAAAAGGGGAAATCAACACAGTCATAGTAGTGGACTTTAACACCCCACTTTCACCAAGGAACAGATCATCTAAACTGAAAATAAATAAGGAAACACAAGCTTTAAATGATAAACAACATGGACTTGATTGATATTTATAAGACATTCCATCCAAAAACAACAGAATACCCTTTCTTCTCAAGTGCTCATTGAATGTTCTCCAGGATAGATCATATCTTGGGTCAAAAAAAATCAAGCCTTGGTAAATTTAAGAAAATTGAAATCATATTAAGTATCTTTCAAACCACCAAGCTATGAGACTAGATATCAATTACAGGAAAAAATCTGTAAAGAGAACAAACACATGGAAGCTAAACAATACACAACAAAATAACCAAGAGATCACTGAAGAAATCAAAGAGGAAATCACAGCATACCTAGAAACAAATGATAATGAAAACATGACATCCCCAAACCTATGGGATTCAGCAAAAGCAGTTCTAAAGGGAGGTTTATAACAATACAAACCCACCTCAATAAACAAGAAATATCTCAAATAAACAACCTAACCTTACACCTAAAGCAATTAGACAAAGAAGAACAGAAAAGCCCCAAAGGTAGCAGAAGGAAATAAATTATAAAGATCAGATCAGACATAAATGGAAAAGAAATGAAGGGAACAGTAACAGTGATCAATAAAACTAAAAGTTTGTTCCTTGAGAAGGTAAACAAAATTGATAAACCATTAGCCAGACTCATCAAGATAAAAAAGAACACTCAAACCAAAATAATTAGAAAAGAAAAAGGAGAAGTAACAACTGACACTGCAGAAATACAAAGGATCATGAGCTATTACTACAAGCAACTATATGCCAACAAAATGGACAGCCTGGAAAAAATGGACAAATTCTTAGAAAAGCACAACTTTTCGAGACGGAACCAGGATGAAATAGAAAATATAAACAGACCAACTACAAGCACCGAGAGACTGTGATTAAAAATCTTCCAACAAGGGCTTCCCTGGTGGCACAGTGGTTGAGAGTCCGCCTGCTGATGCAGGGGACATGGGTTCGTGCCCTGGTCCGGGAGGATCCCACATGCCATGGAGCAGCTGGGCCCCTGAGCCATGGGCACTGAGCCTGCGTGTCTGGAGCCTGTGCTCCGCAACGGAAGGGGCCACGACAGTGAGAAGCCTGTGTACCGCAAAAAAAAAAAATCTTCCAACAAACAAAAGCCAAAGACCAGATGGCTTCATAGGCGAATTATATCAAACATTTAGAGAAGAATTAACATCTATCCTTCTCAAACACTCCCAAACTCTTTCTACGAGGCCACCATCACCCTTACACCAAAATAAGACAAAGATGTCACAAAGAAAACTGCTGTCCAATATCATTGACGAATATAGATGCAAAAATCCTCAACAAAATACTAGCAAACAGAATCCAACAACATATTAAAAGGGTCATACACCATGATCAAGTGAAGTTTATCCCAGGAATGCAAGGATTCTTCAATATATGCAAATCAATCAATGTGATAAACCATATTAACAAATTGAAGTAGAAAAACCATATGATCATCTAAAAGATCCAAAAAAGGCTATCAGCAAAATTCAAAAGCCATTTATGATAAAAACCCTCCAGAATGTAGGCATATAGGGAACTTACCTCAACTTAATAAAAGCTATATATGACATGCACAGCCAACATCATTCTCAATGGTGAAAAACTGAAAACATTTTCCATAAGATCAGGAACAAGAAAAGGCTGTCCACTCTCACCACTATTATTCAACATAGTTTTGGAAGTTCTAGTGACAGCAATTACAGAAGAAAAAGAAATAAAAGAATCCAAATCAGAAAAGTAGAAATAAAGCTGTCACTGTTTGCAGATGACATACTATACATAGAGAAACATAGAGATGTCACCCGAAAACTACTAGAGCTCATCAATGAATTTTATAAAGTAGTAGGATAAAAATGCACAGAAGTCTCATGCTTCCTACACACTGATGATGAAAAATCTGAAAGAGATATTAAGGAAACACTCCCATTTACCATTGCAACCAAAACCATAAAATACCTAGGAATAAACCTACCTAAGGAGACAAAAGACCTATATGCTGAACACTATAAGACACTGATGAAAGAAATTAAAGATGATACATACAGATGGAGAGATATACCATGTTCTTATTGGAATAATCAGCATTGTGAAAATGACTATACGACCAAAAGCAATCTACAGATTCAATGCAATCCCTATCAAACTACCGATGGCATTTTTCACAGAACTAGAATAAAATATTTCACAATTGGTATGGAAACACAAAACACCCCAGATAGCCAAAGCAGTCTTCAGAAAGAAAAAGGGAGCTGGAGGAATCAGGCTCCTAGACCTCAGACTATACTACAAAGCTACAGTAATCAAGACAGTATGGTATTGGCACAGAAGCAGAACTATAGATCAAAGGAACAGGATAGAAAGCCCAGAGCTAAACCCACGTACATATGGTCTCCTTATTTGTGATAAAGGAGGCAAGAATATACAATGGAGAAAAGACAGCCTCTTAAATATGTGGTGCTGGGAAAACTGGACGGCTACATGTAAAAGAATTAAATTAGAACACTCTCTAACACCATATACAAAAATAAACTCAAAGTAGATTGAAGACCTAAATGTAAGGCCAGACACTATGAAACTCTTAGAGGAAAACATAAGCAGAACACTCTATGACATAAATCACAGCAAGATCTTTTTTGACCCACCTCCTAGAGAAATGGAAATAAAAACAAAACTAAACAAATGGGACCTATTGAAACTTAAAAGCTTTTGTACAGCAAAGGAAACAATAAACAAGATGAAAAGACAACCTTCAGAATGGGAGAAAATATTTGCAAAGGAAGTAACTGACAAAGGATTAATCTCCAAAATTTACAAGCAGTTCATGCAGCTCAATATCAAAAAAACAAACAACCCAATCCAAAACTGGGCAGAAGACCTAAATAGGCATTTCTCCAAGGAAGATATACAGCTTGCCAACAAACACATGAAAGGATGCTCAACATCACTACTTATTAGAGAAAATCATATCAAAAGCACAATGTGGTATCACCTCACACCAGTCCAAATGACCATATCATCAAAAACTCTACAAACAATAAATGCTGGAGAGGGTATGGAGAAAAGGGAACCCTGTTGCACTGTTGGTGGGAATGTAAATTGATACAGCCACTATGGAGAACAGTATGGAAGGTCCTTAAAAATTAAAAATAGAACTACCATATGACCCAGCAATCCCACTACTGGGCATATACCCTGAGAAATCCATAATTCATAAAGAGTCATGTACTGCGATATTCATTGTAGCTCTATTTACAATAATCAAGAGATGGAACCAACCTAAGTGTCCATTGACAGAGGAATGGGTTAAGAAGATGTGGCACATATATACAATGGAATATTAGCCATTAAAAGAAATGAAATTGAGTTATTTGTAGTGCGGTGGATAGACCTAGACTCTGTCATACAGAGGAAAGTAAGTCAGAAAGAGAAAAACAAATACCATATGCTAATACACATATATGGAATCAAAAAAAAAAGGTTCTGAAGAACCTAGGGGCAGGACAAGAATAGAGATGCAGACTTAGAGAATGGACTTGAGCACATGGGGAGGGGAAGGGTAAGCTGGGACGAAGTGAGAGAGTAGAATGGCATGGACATATATACACTACCAAATGTAAAATAGCTAGTGGAAAGCACTCACACAGAACAGGGAGATCAGCTCAGTGCTCTGTGAGCCCCTAGAGGGGTTGGATAGGGAGGGTGGGAGGGAGACACAAAAGGGAGGAGATAATGGGATATATGTATATGTATAAATGATTCACTTTGTTATAAAGCAGAAACTAACACACCATTGTACAGCAATTATACTCCAAGAAGGATGTTTAAAAAAAAACGAAAAGATTGCTTTGGCTATTGGGGTTCTTTTGTGTTTCCATACAATTGGTTATTGGGGTTCTTTTCTGCTTTCATACAAATTGTGACATTCTTTATTTAGTTCTGTGAAAAATGCCGTTGGTAGTTTGATAGGGATTACATTGAATCTGTAGATTGCTTTGGGTCATAGAGTCATTTTCACAATGTTGATTCTTCCAATCCAAGAACATGGTATGTCTCTCCTGTTTCTATCATCTTTAGTTTCTTTCATCAGTGTCATATTTTTCTGCATCCAGGTCTTTTGTCTCCTTAGGTAGGTTTATCCCTAGGTATTTTATTCTTTTGGTTGCAATGGTAAATGTGTGTTTCCTTAATTTCTCTTTCAGATATTTAATCATTAGTGTATAGGAATGCAAGAAATTTCTGTGCATTAATTTTGTATCCTGCAACTTTACCAAATTCATTTATTATCTGTAGTAGTTTTCTGGTAGCATCTTTAGGATTCTCTCTCTATATATTATCATGTCATCTGCAAACAGTGACAGCTTCATTTCTTCTTTTCTGATTTGGATTCCTTTTATTTGTTTTTCTTCTCTGATTGCTGTGGCTAAAACTCCCATAGCTAATTGAATAATAGCAATGAGAGTGGGCAACCTTGTCTTATTCCTGATCTTAGAGGAAATGGTTTGTTTCTCAACACTGAGAATGATGTTTCCTGTGGGTTTGTGATATGTGGCCTTTATTATGTTCAGGTAAGTTCCCTCTATGCCTACTTTCTGGAGGGTTTTTATCATAAATCGGTGTTGAATTTTGTCGAAAGCCTTCTTGCATCTATTGAGATGATCATATGGCTTTTCTCCTTCAATTTGTTAATATGGTTTATCACGTTGATTGATTTGCAAATATTGAAGAATCCTTGCCTTCCTGGGATAAACCTCACTTGGTCAGGTTGTATGATCTTTTTAATGTGCTGTTAGATTCTGTTCACTAGTATTTTTTCGAGGATTTTTACATCTATGTTCATCAGAGATACAGAGGGGTACAGAACGCAGGGTGAACCTGTGCCGGCAGAGACCAGCGTGATGTTGCTACAGCCTGAGATGTGCCGTGTGTTTTTCTGGGGAAGATGTCCCTGGATCACGGACCCTGGCAGTGGCAGGCTGAACAGGCTCCCAGGAGGGTAGGTGTGTATAGTGACCTGTGCTTGCACACAGGCTTCTTGGTAGCTGCAGCAGTAGCCTTAGTATTTCATGCCCGTCTCTGGTGTCTGTGCTGATAGCCACAGCTCGTGCCTGTCTCTGGAGCTCGTTTAGGTGGTGCTCTGAATCTCCTCTCCTCGCACACGCTGAAACAATCGTCTCTTGCCTCTTAGGCAGTTCCAGACTTTTTCCCGGACTCCCTCCTGGCTAGCTGTGGCACACTAGCCCCCTTCAGTTTGTGCTCACGTAGCCAACCCCAGGCCTCTCCCTGGGATCTGAGCTCCAAAGCCCACGCCTCAGCTCCCAGTGCCCACCCACCCAGGCAGGTGAGCAGACAAGTCTCTCAGGCTGGTGAGTGCTGGTTGGCACTGATCCTCTGTGTGGGAATCTCTCTGCTTTGCCCTCTTCACCCCTGTTGCTGCGTTCCCCTCCATCACTCCAAAGCTTCCCCCGCCACCCACCCCTGTCTCCTCTAGTGAAGTGGCTTCCTAGTGTGTGGAAACTTTTCCTCCTTCACAGCTCCCTCCCAGAGGTGCAGTTCCCATCTCTATTCTTTTGTCTCTGTGTTTTCTTTTTTCTTTTGCCCTACCCAGGTACGTGGGGAGTTTCTTGCCTTTTGGGAAGTCTGAGGTCTTCTGCCAACATTCAGTAGGTGTTCTGTAGGAGTTGTCCCACGTGTATATATATATTTGATGTATTTATGGTGAGGAAGGTGATCTCCACTTCTTACTCCTCCGCCATCTTGAAGGTCCTCCCTCACGTTTATGCTTTTTATCTTTGACACCTGTGCCAGCTGTAACTGTACTTGAGCTAGAGAAATTGTTAGGGAAATGTCACTGCTATTACAGTGATACTAGAATGTCTGAGATAGTTGGCTGATTTTCAGAGTTTTAAAAGGCAATGCTCCTTTTTCCCAACATAATTGATTTGGAAGTGGAATAGATGCCAGGTAGCAAATCTTTGTGTCAGCGTATGTTGGCCCTGCCCCCACATAGTTATAGCAGTCCCAAGGACACATCGGATTTTCTGTCTGGCTGACGCCATTCCCTAGCACCAAGAGTAGCCAGAGAACAGTGACAATCTCTCTTTTATGATTGTGTTTCCTGTCAATGTGCAATGTAGCACATTCTGCCCTCCATTCCCATCTGCCATCCCCCTTTCACAGATGAGAAAACTGAGTCTTAGAGAAAGATTGCAGTGCAAGATCACACAACTGATGCACTCTTGCTTCTCCAAGTCCAGGGTGTTCTCTACCACACCAGGCTTTATCTGGGCTGTTATTAGCTAAAGAAACACAATGTCAAGGCAAATGAACCCCTGTATGGCATTCTAGAAATGTTTTTTTCTTTCACTTCCATCTGTATTCTGACCACTGTCTCCTCGATCAATGATTGAAAAACACGGACCTGCGTACAAGACATGACAAAACTACTGCTTCCCTCCCCCAAAAGGAATATGGAAATTAAAATTCTCAGGGGCTTTCTAAGGAAACCATGCATCTTTCAGGGGAAAACTGGCACATTCTTCATCAAAGCTTTGTGGACATGTTCATAGTCAGCTTAGTAAATGATGCTGGGAATTCTTGGAGCATCTCTCCCCAGTGTTTTGCCTTTTCCACTAAGTGAACCAAGCAAGAGAGGGGAGACTGCCTCCTGGATCCTGATTCAGAGGCTTCTGCCTGAATCAGGTAAGCCTTGGACGTAGAACAACTCTCCTGACTCATCTGCTTCTGGCCTGTTATCTGGGCTCTCACGTTGTTCCCCACTCTGTTCAGGGGTTAGAGCACATCTCAGCAGAGTGTGGGAACCATTCCAGGACTATTTGAGCAATGCCTAGGTGGGTGCACTCAACAAGCAACCACAGAATACAGATAAACCACAAATAATTGTCTGTGAACATAGAATTTCTACCAAAAGTATTTTGAAGACCCTGCTTGTCTACTGTAAAAGTTGTCTCTTTTCCCCTTCGAGCTCCCCTATCCCTCTCAGCTGCCCAACAGCAGTATTGCTTGGTGTAACTGGCTTATCCGATATGAAAAAGGAGGGAGAAATGGCGTCTGAGAGCTTAGCTTTTCCAATATTTAGGAGAAGATGCCTGTGCTTCATCCCACTTGTCTACTGATATACCTGTTTAATTAGGGAAATCATCTTCAGTGATGAAACCAGAAGTGTCTGGGATATGTGATTTATTATGGCTTTAACAGCATGAAAAGATGAAAGTAAGAAATCTGTAAACCAAATAATTTCTCCTGCCATGATGTAACTGGAAAGAAAGTCTATCAATGTATTTTGGTTATAAAGTGCTCTTTCTGTACACTTAGTCGATATTTCAAAAAAGTTTGGTTTTGTTGATTTTTGTAGGTTAGGGAGCATGTCTTCTGTGAGCTATTCACACCTGTTCACATTAGGTGCTTAATAGATCTTTATTCTGTGTAGGTGACTGCCCAATACAAACCATGTGTGTTAACAGCTCAAGATGATGCAGCCCATGTAATTCCTCATTTGGGGGATGCCATTTGACTAAGTAGGTGATTAGTTCATTAATGAGAACATATGCTGTTCCTATTCAAGAACTTTGTCCATCAACAAAGTCACACCATCAAAGAAAAAGAGGCATGGGAAATCTCTGTAATTTCTGCTCAATTTTGCTGTGAACTTAAAACTGGTACAAAGAATAAAGTCTGTAAACAAACAACCAAGAGCCAAGGGAGAGTCTCCAATGAAGAAGAAAAGTGGAAGCAGTGCGTCTTCCCAAGATTTACAATGGGAGCTTGTTGGAGCAGGTGTGTGGCACCTCATCAGAATCTGGAGAAAGAGGGAGGGATGGAGGGAGGGAAAGAGGAAGGAAGGAAGGAAGGAAGGAAGGAAGGAAGGAAAGTTTTGGTACATTCTTAATTGAGTTTCATTATCTGGAAACAGAGCCAAAACAATCCAGTTATTCTTTGTGGAAACATGAAAGCCGACTTGGGTAATGTTTAAATGTGCCAGGTGACTTGTATTCTGTACTTTTAGATACATTTCCTCTCTTTGGACGACTAAGAGCTAGAGAAAATCAGATTATATATATATATATTTTTTAAAATAAATTTATTTATTCATTTATTTATTTTTGGCTGTGTTGGGTCTTCGTTTCTGTGCGAGGGCTTTCTCTAGTTGTGGCAAGCGGGGGCCACTCTTCATCGCGGTGCGCGGGCCTCTCACTGTCGCGGCCTCTCTTGCTGCAGAGCACAGGCTCCATACGCGCAGAGCTCAGTATTTGTAGCTCACGGGCCCAGCTGCTCCGTGGCACGTGGGATCTTCCCAGACCAGGGCTTGAACCCATGTCCCCTGCATTGGCAGGCAGACTCTCAACCACTGCGCCACCAGGGAAGCCCAGATTATATATTTCATCCCCTTTATTGGAGCCATGCCAGCCAGGCAGAGGTTGTGGCTTTGAGGACAATGCATATTTTTTGAACTTGAATTAGCAAAATAGTTGTGGAGAATGGGAAGTACCTCTTTTCAGGGTTCTTTGTTTGACACATAGCTTACATCAAGTGGTATATTTCCCTTGAACTTAGCGTGCTGGGATTTTAGATCATCACCTGTAAACATGTGATCTGTTCTGAGGGTACTGGGAACATCACTCTGTTCTCCACCTGTTAGGCTTGTTCTGACATAATGCATATCTTTGTGTTAGTGTGCTTGGGGTAATGAAGCCATGGGGGCTCTCAGGCCTGGTTTAGATGAGGGATTTCCTTAGTCTTCTTAATACCTTAATATGAAGTGGTGCTTTGCTTTTAAATCTTATAAGTCTGATGCATCAATACAGATGTGCTTTGCTATTTAGTGTTTCTCTTACAGCTCTCATTCCATTACTAGTCTTTCTAAAGAAGTTTCAATAAAGAAGCCCCATAGTGAAAAGTTTATATAGGACAGAATTGAGTATCTGAAACAGTTTCTCAATTTAGCTGAATTAAATACCGTTGACCTTTGAAAGACAATATCATTTTTATTTTGAACACTATATCAAATTCTGTAAGCATTTATTAGGAAATTTCAAGCCCCAAATTGGTGCTTTCTTTGTTCACAGGTTTATTGATAAATTGAGAAATTACCAATTGATAAAACATTGTTTTTTATTTAGATTTTGGTTCTTATATCTGCCATTTAATAGCTAAGTAAATTTCTGTATTTACTGAGAAAGGAGTGTTGAGGTCTCTAACTATAATAGTGGATCTATTTTTCAGTTCTTTTAGTCTTATCTCATATATTCTGATGTTGTTTGTTAGGTACATACAAATCTAGGATTGCTTCATCTTCTTGCGGAATTAACCCCGCATTAATAATTCAAATGCCAGAGACATTCTGGGGTGGCAAGTTTTGCTACCCTACAAAGTGCTTCAATCACAGGAGGGAAAAGTGATGTTCTTGGAGGATCTAGCAGGTGTGGCACCTTGTGATGTGGCTGTCAATGGAGATACTGTCCAAGTATCATTGAAGAGGCCTGGCTTAGCTAAGAGAAAGGTGCACACACATTCCTGCTGTGAGTAGATGAGCGTGCAGTTCTACACTGACACTGAGAATGGTTTCCTTAGAAGTTCCCAGACAGCAGTGGAGGGGAGGAGAGTATGGCCATTCCCAGAACTATTTTTTTGTCAGCTTTCCTGGAGTATGATTGGCTTAGAAAACATTGTAAAAAAAAAAGAGCTTCTTGGGCTTCCCTGGTGGTGCAGTGGTTGAGAGTCCGCCTGCCATTGCCCCGGTCAGGGAAGATCCCACATGCCGTGGAGCGGCTAGGCCCGTGAGCCATGGCCACTGAGCCTGCGTGTCCGGAGCCTGTGCTGCGCAACGGGAGAGACCGCAACAGTGAGAGGCTTGTGTACCGCAAAAAAAAAAAAAAAAAAGACCTTCTTTATAACAGGTCTCATGACAAACTATACTCTACTATGAAAGAAAGCATAAAATGAAGGAAAAATGTATTTTTGTATTGATTTGCTAATAACAAGATTTGAGATTTTGTAAGCCTAAATGGAAGAAGGTTCCCCTTGAGGCAGTTTTAGTAATATCAGAGAAAAGGAAGAGAAAAGGGAAACAGAAGCATGTAATGACCTCCTTTCCTCCTGCCAGTCCCTGGAAAGTAGGACGTAAAGCTCCTTTCAGGTTTAAGTATCAGAGCCCAAACACAACCATAGAAACACTAGAATGAGACATAAATTATTTTTACAGCTAAAATAGAGGGCACACAGTCCTTTAAAATTGGGAGATGACAGAGGAGGAAGAGCCATGAGACTCATGGGCTGTAGAAAAGACAGTGGCTGTGGATCCAGGGTTATGGGACAGGTTCATGCAGCCAGCTGGGCTATAGCTGTGCCTAGAGTCTATGATTTCTGACTTCCAACTCCATGCCATTTTCCTGCATCATATGTAGAAAAATCTTCAAAGCAGGATAAAAATGTATCCCCTAAAATTCCAGGGTGAGAAATAAAAAAGTAAAAGGAATTCCCTAGCTTAGTTTTGTAGGACTGATCTAACCTTCTTAATATGGCATCATTCTCACTGAGTGTCGTGTGTTGGGGACAGGTCTTGGACTTGTGAATTTATGCCACCTGTGATCTAAAGCCATCTTTTTCTGCTTTAGCTGGCTACCTTGGGGTAAAGGCTCAGTCTTTCCTGGTACTTCTCCCAGCCTTGTTCTCCAAGCTAAGGTGTGTCTGTACACATCCCGATCCTCACACAGGTCCTGGGGCACAAGGTCTTTGCTCATCTCTGCAGCAATAACCTTTTTCCTCACCTTATCACAAGGCTCCTCCTGCATCTACTTTTTAACCTGTATGGCTGCTAAAACCTGTAATCTGCTCTCTGCCAGAATAGAAACTGGCACCCATGTCCTCACTCACTTGATCTTCCCTGTTTCTGTGCATCTCACATCTCTGTAGACCCATACCTACAGCTGCCATTCATGCATGGAGAGGGGTAGAGAGAGAGAGAGAGAGGGAGAGAGAGAGAGAGAGAAGTTGGGCAAGAGAGGGTGTAAAGAATGAAGGGAGGGAGGGAAAGAGAGACAAACAGGCAGAAAGAGAGACAGAGAAAGGGAGAGAGAATTGGGAAGAAGCTGTACTTTCAAAAAACCTTTAAAATGCTTCAAATATAGTGGGAGTTTTTGTAAATATTATGGCAAAATTGAATCATTTTATACACAGTGTATGTGGCAACTTTTCTAAACAGTATGTGATTGGTTTATTATTTAAATTTTAGTCAACTAATCATGCATTAATTGCAATACCTACTCTATGCCATGCTCTCCTCACTGATTAACCTTCATGGTTTTCCCTACTTTTCCTTTTGTTTACCCAGGAAAAGGATTCCAGGTGTAGGATAAGCAGAATCAGACCCATGTAATAAGGAAAGTTTTCACAGAAGAAGTAGAAAGAGATCAGGGGAAATGCAGGTCCTTCTCTTAGATATCTCTGTCTATCCCTTTTCTGAGCATGCTGTCATTTCTCCCTTCCCTTCCTCACATTTGGGTACTTCTAGGTTGGGAACCCTACCACCTCGTGAGGCCCTGCCATGGCCAGAAAAGGGATGGGCCACTCAGCTTTAGGTCTTAGAGAGAAGAACTCTTTCTTTTCTTCTTTTAGTTCTTTCCACAGTGGAATAAGTTCAAAACTCAATGGCTAAGACTATATTGTAAGTTTCAAGGCGAGACCAGGACAAACACTTTGATCTAGGTTGTAAACTCATTCCTAGGGCTGACCACCAGGAAACCTGATGGAGCTGTGAGGGCCAAAGTTCATGGACAAATACACACACACACACACACACACACACACACACATTATGCTAAGGTAGTTGGTCAAAAACTTTGGCATATGTTAGGTCTAGATATGAAGAATAAGAAAAAGGACATGGGAGTGACCTCATACTGGAAAACATATATCAATAACAATAATAGTAATCTTACGTGATGTGCATAGTGTCACTGACACTGTCCTGGGGTCGCTGCCCTCATGCTGTACCACAGTGTCTCATTTACCAGTCACAGCACACATGTTATCAATTCTGTTATCAATACCTCCAATTTTACAGGATGCCAAGGCAGGCATGTAGGCTATAACTCAGGATGTACAGTTACTCGCCACAGGTCATAGGGAGTTAAACTCAGGCACACTCTGAAACTGACACATACCCTCTCACTCAGTTACTGAAAATGAGGAATAGAAACACTGGAGAAGGAACATACACATCTGCTTAGGAGTCTGAGAGACTGAGTAGTAGAGACACTGAGTGAATCGAGACTTGAAGGTTATGGGAGGTGTGGACGAAGAATGCTGCCTGTGGTTTCAGTAAACAAAGGATATTGTAGCCATCAAGCCAGCAGCCCCAGTGGTGTACCCTGAGGGGGTTTAAGAGGGAGAAAAACAGGATAGGATACTAGCCCTTGATAGTTGTGAATATCAAAGGAATGATTTCAATAAGCCCAGACTGTTGTATCTTCCCATACATAGAAAAGTGCTGAACTCAATAACTTGAGATATCTGATTCTTCTTTAATTAACATTAATCTTTTGATGTTCTGACCAGCTGTTTTTGTTTGTTTGTTTTCCAAAACACCTATATAATCCTGCCTCCTTCCTTACTTCTTCAGGGCAGTCCCTCAGAGCTATGTGAGAGGCTGCCTCTTGGACTTAAGTCCTCAATTTGCTGAATAAACATTATTCTCAACTTTTAGGTTATGCATTTGTTTCAGTCAACAGAGGCAGTAGGGGAAAGGAAGGGAAAGAGGGACATTGCCAAAGCCAGCACGATGGAAATACTTGGTGAACTAAGGTCTCTGCTGATGAAGTGCAAAGTTGAAAGAACCCAACATCTTGAAATGATATTGAATAGGTATGCAATGTTCAGATAATAAATTATTTACGTTTTCTAAGATTTGACTTTAATTCACCTTTTTTCTTTCATTATTTTGAAGGGTTTAATAAGGTTGCTATCCCGTGTAGCATTTTTGAATTTTAATTGTATTTTACCTTACTTTTGCATAATACTTAGCGAACTGAACAACTTAACTTTATATTGATGATTCAAAGGATTTGTAAATTTTATAAAGCCTCAGAGGTCATTTTATCTCACATCAGGCAGCCTTAAACTAGATGTGCAGAGTACCAATTAGCAGAAAATTCTAGATAACCCAAGTGTGTTCAGCAAGGTAACAATGGTAAAAGTGAAATTGCAGAAATGTGTCTCGGGAGGCTCTGAGCAGCTCAGGTTCTTTATGGCTCAGTGCAGAAAGAATTCAGCCAGAGGCAAAGTGATAGATAAGAAGTGATTTATTAGAATAGGATGAAAGTAAGTGGGCAGGGGGTTACCACCCCAAGAACTTAGTGGGCTACAGTTTTAGAGTCAAATGAAAAGTGGGGAAGGGAGGGACGTGTACTCTTCATTCTTGAATAGACATCAAACTTCCATCATCAGCTCCTCCTCCATGTCGGGCAGGGGAGTTTTCTTGTCCCTACATGGTCAAGCTGGGACTGCCATGGCACAATGGAAATGAGCAAAAAGGTGGTAACATATACTAAAATATGGTAAATCATCTCAGGTTTCAATATAATGTCACCTTTCGCTTACATTTTTGATTTTAATATGGCCAGGAAAGCATGTCGTAGGAGTCATTAAATTACTGAAATCACTGGGCAGGGTGTGTGTGTCTCATTTCACCATTGTTTTATTGTTTGGGGGCATGTCTCAAGCTTCTGTTGCATGGTTTTATTGCTAAGCAAGCCTGCTTGGTTTTGTAGTTAAGCAAACCTGCTTTATTGAGTGACCATTAACTTATAGGAGTCTCCCATACTTTTTCCTTTACTTATGGTCCCTTGGAGGGCTTACCTATTTAAACACCTACTTTGGCCTTTTACTCTGTCGCTATTAAAACAATACAAAAACAAGGAGATACCACGGGCCAGGTGTCATTTATAAGACCTTTCAATTAATGGGTATTAGAAACATACCTAGGAAAATTGCCTGACCCCAAAGCTCTGTTGGGAATGATGGTGGAACAAACCTGTAGACAGTGCAAGTATACAGCTGCCTCAACACAAAATGATTCAGCTATTCAACTGCATGAGATTCTAAGAGTATCTTCAGTGAGTGTAGATCCTCCAGCTGTGAAGTTATGGTACATAAGAAAACCTTTCAGATGTGAGTATTGACAAAGTTTCCCCAGTACTCTTCTTGAGTAACATGGAGGCCAAGGGTAAGGTGTTCCCTCTGCCTCCTTACTCTTCAGATATGCATGTGAGGCCCATCATGGAAGCATAATTGTATCCATTGCATGCTGATTGCATATTCCTTCAGCATACCTCAACCAACAAAAACTTCAGTTCTTGAAAAGCAAAGCCATTCTTTAAAAAACTAACCTTTAATGGAAGTCAGCAGCCAATGTATTGAAAACAGCATGCTTAAGTTGAACTTAACAGTGGAATAGTCACTTATCATCTGAGGTCCTCAGATTCCACATCTGTTAAATAAAATATCTGCCTGGGTGATCTTGCATCATCTTTCAGTTCTGATAACTATGAGAATTGCATTAAGCATTTAGCAGAATATAGAGAGACTCTAAGGAGAGCAATGCAATGTATAGGTCTCCAGGAAAGATTTTCTTATCAGGTGGCCAGCTAAACACTTATGCTGCTCAAACAATAGCCTGGAGAAAACAGTTTGCAGATTTTTTTGCTTTGTTTTTGCAGTCAACATCAGGCAATCTAAAGTTACCAATATCTACCTGTTTGGGTAATCTGCAGATTACTTGGCAAAGTGTTTCTGTCACTCCACTTGCGATCTTAACAACAGAGTCTGGGGCCACCCATTGTGGTTGGTCCAGCAGACTGCAGGCATTATGACGTGGACCTGTTTTTGCCCTTGAAATCTCAGGAGGCCACCTCAGAGGAGGACCAGGCACCTCCTGCTTCGTTAGCTGCTTGTTTAAAGAAGTTGCATGGTCTTTTCCTCATCAGTTACATTTCAATGACACAAGCCACAGTGAATTTTAATTTTGCCATAGGAATGGCAAAATGAAGCAGCCACTCTGGCGCATTACTCTCCTGTTATATTTAATATTGCAAACATCGGGTTTCTCACGCATGGAAGTGTTACCAGAGGCTACTGGAAAAATATTAGTTGTTATTCCAGCAGTGGCCAAAAATTGGTGCAAGTCCATTTAGCAACACCAAAAACTTGTCAATGGTTCTGCACTGCACAGCTGTGACACTGCTCTCCTGTGTTCTTTCTCAATCAAGAGGTCAAACGAATGGGAATAAAACAAACAAAAAAATACCAACACAGTTTTGTCTTCTGTTGAGCTTTGAAGTGACACGTGGCTCATTTATCTGTGTAGCCCCATATTAACTAGCTTACATAGCCAGTGCACAAGTTCCATTGTCTAAAACTTCTAATAGAATTAGGAACAGAGAACATTTTGTGAGAAAAGATATGCTCTTCAGATCATATGCTTTGAACATATTTACCCAAGAGCTAAATTAACCATTAACCGTTGATAGAATATGTAAACATTTTTCTGCCTTTTTCCTCAATGAACATTTTTGAAATGTTTTACAACTATGTCTGCAATTACCAGTTATGAATTAAACACTAATGTCTTTAAGCCTTGGTAGGAAGGTGTAAATAATTTTATGGAGGAAATTCCAGTTAATTTTCTACAAAGGGGAGAGAATTTATAAAGAGGAGTTTGCTCTGTTAGAAGGAAAATCTGACCCTATTATTAGTTTTTATTTTTTCCGTTGTAGCTTGTGGTAATGATGTTGGTGATAGCTATTTAATAATCCAAATCACAATACAAGAGCACCCTTTATAGTTAACAAATGATTTTCAATAATTAGATGCTGAAGGCAAGCTGCAAATGCAATTTGTTTCTATGAATTTTGATTCTCTTTTGTTTATATCCAATAAGCCTGAGTATATGTGAGGAAAAAGAAATATAATATGAATAGAAAAAGATGATCTGTTTCCCAAAATCTTAGGTCCACAAAACTAATTATAATGAATTTTCATCCCATGAATATTAATATTTTACTTCCACATATTTTACAAAAAGCAAATAATGCTAAAAGTGTATCTAACAACAATAGAACGTAAGTGTGATGGGGAAGATGCAGTTTATTGTTAATTCGCTTTGATTGGTTAAGAGCAAAAAAATATTCCAGATCACTTTTTTAGACAGCAAAAAACTAAACAGCAGAGAGACTTTCAAGATGGCAGAAGAGTAAGACATGGACATCACCTTCCTCCCCACAGATACATAAGAAATACATCTACGTGTGGAACAACTTTTACAGAACACCTACTGAATGCTGGCAGAAGACCTCAGACTTCCCAAAAGGCAAGAAACTCCCCACGTACCTGGGTGGGGCAAAAGAAAAAACAGAGAGAAAATAATAGGGACAGGACCTGCACCTGGGAGAGGGAGCTGTGAAGGAGGAAAAGCTTCCACACACTAGGAAGCCCCTTCACTGGCTGAGACGGGGGTGGGGGGGGGGAGAAAGCTTTAGAGCCATGGAGGAGAGCATAGAAACAGGGGTGCAGAGGGCAAAGCAGAGAGATTCCTGCACTAAGGATCTGTGCCAACCAGCAATCAATCACCAGCCCTAGAGCCTTGTCTGCTTACCCGCTGGGATGGGTGGGGGCTGGGAGCTGAGGCTTTGGCTTTGGAGGTCAGATCCCAGGGAGAGGACTGGGGTTGGCTGCGTGAACACAGCCTGCTGGGGGCTAGTGTGCCACAGCTAGCTGGGAGGGAGTCTGGGAAAAAGTCTGGAACTGCCTAAGAGGCAAGAGACCATTGTTTTGGGATGCGTGAGGAAAGGGGATTCAGAGCACCACCTAAACAAGCTCCAGAGAGAGGCGCAAGCCGCGGCTATCATCATGGACATGAGAGATGGGCATGAAACGCTAAGGCTGCTGCTGCAGCCACCAAGAAACCTGTGTTTAGACCTGTATCCACACCTACCCTCCTGGGAGCCTTTTCAGCCTGCCACTGCCAGGCTCCTGTGATCCAGGGTCAACTTCCCCAGGAGAACATAAGGTGTGCCTCAGGCTGTTGCAATGTCATGACAGCCTCTGCTGCCACAGGCTCGCCCTGCAGTGCATACCACCCTTCCACTGGTCTAAGTGAGACAGAACCCCGTAATCAGCTACTCCGTTAACCCCGTCCTGTCTGGGTGGAAACAGACGCCTTCAGGCGACCTACACACAGGGGCGGGGCCAAATCCAAAGGTGAACCCCAAGAGCTCTGTGAACAAAGAGAAAGGGGAATTTCTCCCAGCACCTCTGGAGCAACGGATTAAATCTCCACAAGCAACTTGATGTACCCTGCATCTGCGGAATACCTGAATAGACTGAATCATCCCAAAATTGAGACAGTAGACTTTGGGAGCAACTGTAGAAAGGGTTTGCTTTCTGCATCTAATTTGTTTCTAGATTTATATTTATCTTAGCTTAGTATATAGAGTTTATTATCACTGGTAGATTATTTCATTGATTTCGTTGCTTTATTCATCCTTTTTTTCAATATAGATATATACTTTGTTTCCTTTTCTCTTTATGTGAGCATGTAGGTTTATGCTTCTTTGTGTGATTTTGTCTGTATACCTGTTGTTGTTGTTTTTAATAGATTTTAGCACTTGTTATCATTGGTGGATTTGTTTTTTGGTTTGGTTGCTCTCTTCTTCTTTCTTTTTTTCCCTGTTTTTATTTTGAATAATTATATTTTTTATTTTAATACCTTTTATTTATTTATTTCTTTTTCTTCTCCCTTTTCTTCTCAGCCTTGTGGCTGATAGGGTCTTAGTGCTCCTGCTCAGTGTCAGGACTGTGCCTTTAAGGTGGGAGAGCCAAATTCAGGATACTGGTCCACCAGAGACTTCCTGGCACCACATAATATCAAACAACGAAAGCTCTCCCAGCTATCTCCATCTCAACACTAAGACCCAGCTCCACTCAACAACCAGAAAGCTACAGGGCTGGACACCCTATGCCAAACAACTAGTGACAGGAACACAATCCCACCCATTAGCAGAGAGGCTGCCTAAAATAATAATAAGGTCACAGACACCCCAGAACACACCACTGGATGTGGTCCTGCCACCAAAAAGACAAAATCCAGCCACATCCACCAGAACACAGGCACCAGTCCCCTCCACCAGGAAGCCTACACAACCTACTGAACCAACTTTAGTCACAGGGGGCAGACACCAAAAACAACGGGAACTACAAACTTGAAGCCTGCGAAAAGGAGACCCCATTAAGTACTTCTCATTAAGTAAAATGAGAAGACAAACACACAGCAGATGAAGGACCAAGGTAAAAACCCACCATACCAAAAAAAAGAAGAGGAAATAGATAGTCTACCTGAACAGAATTCAGAGTAATGATAGTAAAGGTGATCCAAAATCTTTGAAATAGAATGGAGAAAATACAAGAAAAAATTTAAAAGGATCTAGAAGAACTAAAGAGCAAACAAGCAATGATGAACAATAAAATAAATGAAATTTTAAATTCTCTAGAAGGAATCAATAGCAGAATAATTGAGGCAGAAAAACAGATAGGTGACCCGGATGATAAAATAGTGGACGTAACTACTGCAGAGACTAATAAAGAAAAAAGAAGGAAAAGAATTGAAGACAATCTTAGACACCTCTGGAACAACATTAAATGCATCAACATTCGAATTATAAGGGTCCCAGAAGAAAAAGAGGAAAAGAAAGGGACTGAGAAAATATTTGAAGACATAATAGATGAAAACTTCCTTAATATGGAAAGAAAATAGTATCAGGTCCAGGAAGCACAGAGCGTCCCATACTGCATAAAACCAAGGAGGAACATGCCAAGACACATATTAATCAAACTATCAAATATTAAATACAAAGAAAAAATATAAAAAACCAGCAAGGGAAAAGCAACAAATACCATAGACGGGAATCCCCATAAGGTTAACAGCGGATCTTGCAGCAGAAACTCTACAAGCCATAAGGGAGTGGCAGGACATATTTAAGTGATGAAAGGGAAAAAACTACAACCAAGATTACGCTACCCAGCAATGATCTCATTCAGATTCAATGGAGAATTAAAACGTTTACAGATGATCAAAAGCTAGGAGAGTTCAGCACCACCAAACCAGCTTTACAACAAATGCTAAAGGAACTTCTCTAGGCAGGAAACACAAGAGAAGGAAAAAACCTACAATAACAAACACAAGACAATGAAGTAAATAATAGGAATATACATATCAATAATTACCTTAAATATAAATGGATTAAATGCTCCAAGCAAAAGACATAGACTGGCTGAATGGATACAAAAAAATGACCTATATATATGCTGTCTACAAGAGACCAACTTCACACCTAGGGACACATACAGACTGAAAGTGAGTGGATGGAAAAAGATATTCCATGCAAATGGAAATCAAAAGAAAGCTGGATTGGCAATTCTCATATCAGACAAAATAAATTTTAGAAAAAAACTATTACAAGAAACAAAGACGGACACTACATAATGATCAAGGGATCAATCCAAGAAGAAGATATAACAATTGTAAATGTCTATGAACCCAACATAGGAGAACCTCAATACATAAGGCAAATGCTAACAGCCATAAAAGGGAAAATCGACAGTAACACAATCATGAAAGGGAACTTTCACATCCCACTTTCACCAATGGACAGATCATCCAAAATGAAAATAAATGAGGAAACACAAGCTTTAAATGACACAGTAGACAAGATGGAGTTGATTGATATTTATAGGCTATTCAACCCAAAACAACAGAATATACTTTACTCTCAAGTGCTCATAGAATATTCTCCAGGATCGATCATAACGTGGGTCACAAATCAAGCCTTGGTAAAATTCAGAAAACTGAAATTGTATCAAGTATCTTTTCAGACCACAGCATTAAGAGACTAGATATCAATTACAGGAAAAAAATACAAACACACGCAGACTAAAGAATACACTACTAAATAACCAAGAGATCACTGAAGAAATCAATGAAGAAATCAAAAAATACCTAGAAACAAATAAGAATGAAACACGATGACCCAAAACCTATGAGAGGCAGGCAAAGCAGTTATTAGAGGGACGTTTATAGCAATACAATCCTACCTCAGGAAACAAGAAACATCTCAAATAAACAACGTAACCTTACACCTAAAGCAATTAGAGAAAGAACAAAAAACCCCAAAGTTAGCAGAAGGAAAGGAATCATAAAGATCTGATCAGAAATACTTGAAAAAGTAACAAAGGAAACAATAGCAAAGATTAATAAATCTAAAAGCAGCTTTGTTGAGATGATAACCAAATTGATAAAACATTAGCCAGACTTATCAAGAAAAAAAGGGAGAAAAAAATCAATAGAATTAGAAATGAAAAAGTAGAAGTAATAAGTGACGCTGCAGAAATACAAAGGCTCCTGAGAGATTACTACAGGCAACTATATGCCAATAAAATGGACAACCTAGAAGAAATGGACAAAAACTTAGAAAGCACAACCTTCTCAGACTGAACCAGGAAGAAATAGAAAATATAATCAGACCAATCACAAGCACTGAAATTGGAACTGTGATTTAAAACCTTCCAATGGGGCTTCCCTGGTGGCGCAGTGAGAGTCTGCCTGCCGATGCAGGGGACACGGGTTTGTGCCTCTGTCCGGGAGGATCCCACATGCTGTGGAGCAGCTGGGCCCGTGAGCCATGGCCACTGGGCCTGCGCGTCCGGAGCCTGTGCTCTGCAATGGGGGAGGCCACAGCAGTGAGACACCTGTGTACTGAAAAAAAAAAACCTTCCAACGAGCAAAAGCCCAGCATTAGATGGATTCACTGGTGAATTCTCTCAAACATTTAGAGAAGAGCTAAAACCTACACTTCTCACACCCTTCCAAAATATAGCAGAGAGAGGAACACTCCCAAATACATTCTACAAGGCCACCATCACCCTGATACCAAAACCAGAGAAAGATGTCACAGAGAAAGAAAACCAATAGCAATGCACTGATGAACATAGATGCAAAAATCCTCAACAAAATACTAGCAAACAGAATCCAACAGCACATTAAGAGGTTCCTACACCATGTTCAAGTGTGGTTTATACCAGGAATGCAAGGATTCTTCATTTATGCAAATAAGTCAATGTGATAAATGATATAAACAAATTGAAGGAGAAAAACCATATGATCATCTCAATTGATGCAGAAAATGCTTTTGACAAAATCCAACACCCATTTATGATAAAATCCCCCAGAAAGTAGGGTCAGATGGAACTTACCTCAATATAATAAAGACCATATATTACAAACCCACAACAAACATCATTCTCAATGGTGAAAAACTGAAACCATTTCTACTAAGATCAGGAAAAAGACAAGGTTGTCCACTCTCAACACTATTATTCAACATAGTTTTGGAAGTTTTAGCCACAGCAATCAGAGAAGAAAAAGAAATAAAAGGAATCCAAATTGGAAAAGAAGTAAAGCAGTCACTGTTTGCAGATGACATGATACTATTCATAGAGAATCCTAAAGATGTCACCGGGAAACTACTAGAGCTAATCTATGAATTTGGTAAAGTAGGATACAAAATTAATGCACAGAAATACACTAATGAAGAAAAATCTGAAAGAGAAATTAAGGAAACACTCCCATTTACCCATGGACATATGGTCATCTTATTTTTTGTAAAGGAGGCAAGAATTTACAATGGAGAGAAGACAGCCTCTTCAATAAGTGGTGCTGGGAAAACTGGAGACATACATGTAAAAGAAGGAAATTAAAACACTCCCTAACACTATACACAAAAATAAACTCAAAATGGATCAAAGGCCTAAATGTAAGTCCAGACACTATAAAACTCTTGGAGGAAAACAGGCAGAACACTCTATGACATATATCACAGCAAGATCCTTTTTGATTCACCTCCTAGAGAAATGGAAATAAAAACAAAAATAAACAAATGGGACCTAATGAAACTGAAAAGCTTTTGCACAACAAAGGAAAACATAAGACAAAAAGAGAAACCTTGGAATGAGAGAAAATATTTGCAAGTGAAGCCACTACCAAAGGATTAATCTCCAACATTTACAAACATGCAGCTCAGTATCAAAAAAACAGACAACTCAATCCAAAAGTGGGCAGAAGACCTAAATAGACATTTCTCCAAAGAAGATACACAGATGGCCAACAAACACATGAAAGGATGCTCAACATCACTAAGCATTAAAGAAATGCAGATCAAAACTACAATGAGCTATCACCTCACACCAGTCAGAATGGCCATCAAAAAATCTGCAAACAATAAATGCTGGAGAGGGTGTGGAGAAAAGGCAACCCTCTTGCACTTTTGGTGGGAGAACAGTATGGAGGTTCCTTAAAAACTAAAAATAGAACTACTGTACAACACAACAATCCCACTACTGAGCATATACCCAGAGAAAACCATAATTCAAAAAAAGTCATGTACCACAATGTTCATTGCCACTCTATTTACAGTTGCCAGGACATGGAAGCAACCTAAGTGTCCATAGATGGAGGAAAAGATAAAGAAGATGTGGCACATAGGTACAATGGAATATTCCTCAGACATAAAGAGAAATAAAATTGAGCTAGTTGTAGTCAGGTGGATGGACCTAGAGTCTGTCATACAGAGTGAAGTAAGAAAGAGAATAACAAATACCATATGCTAACACATATATATGGAATCTAAACAACAACAAAAAATGGTTCTGAAGAACCTAGGGACAGGACAGGCATAAAGACGCAGAGGTAGAGAATGGACTTGAGGACACAGGGAGGGGGAAGGGTAAGCTGGGGCAAAGTGAGAGAGTGGCAGGGACTTCTATATACTACCAAATGTAAAACTGATAGCTAGTGGGAAGCAGCCACATAGCAGAGGGAGATCCACTCGGTGCTTTGTGACCACCTAGAGGGGTGAGATAAGGAGAGTGGGAGAGAGATGCAAGACGTAGGAGATATGGGGCTATATGTATACATATAGCTGATTCACTTTGTTATACAGTAGAAGTTAACACACCATTGTAAAGCAATTTTACTTCAATAAAGATGTTAAAAAAATAAAAAGTAAAGCGCACTGCAATGCATGCCTTAAATGCATGCCTTAATGGCTTTTAAGCATACACAATTCAGTTTCAATTGTCTTAATTGACTTAGGATATAATTTATTTTTTGCTAAGTTAATAAAAACCTAATAATTTTCATCATCTGAGAAACATTCACATCCAAACGAGCGGTATTAACAATAGACCTCACCTCCACAAACCTTGAATGACTAAACAGGTGTCCTCCACCATACCATACATTTGAAAAACCAGCATACGTCAACCCAAAATGGTCAAGAAAGGCAGGACTCGAACCCCCTCTAATCGGTTTCAAGCAAATACCAAAACCACTATATCTTTCTTTATAAATGAGATATTAGTAAAGCCTTACATAACTTTGTCAAAGGTAAATCACAAGTGAAAATCCTGTATATCTCCATGGCATATCCCTTCCAAGTAGGCTTCCAAGAGGTAACATCACCTATTATAGAAGAACTCCTACCCTTTCATGATCACACATTAATTATCGTTTCCCTAATTAGCTCCCCAGTCCTCTACATTATCACTCTAATACTTACAACCAAGCTAACACACACTAGTACAATAGACGCCCAAGAAGTAGAAATTATTTGAACCATCCTCCCAGCCATTATCTTAATCCTAATCTCCCTGCCCTCCCTACGAATTCTCTAAATAGACGAAATCAATAACCCCTCTCTTACCGTAAAAACAAGAGGACACCAGTGATACTGAAGTTATGAATACACCGACTATGAAGACCTAAACTTCGACTCCTACATAATTCCAACCTCAGACCTAAAACCGAGAACTACGATTACTAGAAGTGGACAATTGAATGGTCCTACCCATGTAAATAACAAACTGAATATTAGTCTCCTCCGAATACGTACTACACTCATGAGCTGTCCCCTCCCTAGGCCTAAAAACAGATGTAATCCCTGGACGCTTAAACCAAACAACTTTAATATCAACACGACCAGGTCTATTCTACGGACAGTGTTAAATCTGTGGCTCAAGTCACAGCTGCATACTAATCGTTCTTGAACTAGTTCCCCTAGAGAACTTTGAAAAATGATCTGCTATGTAACTACAACTATAACCTCATTAAGAAGCTAAACTAGCGTTAACTTTTTTTAAAGATTGAGAGCCGTAAAACTCCCCTTAATGACATGCTAAAACTGGATACATCAACATGACTCCTTACTATCCTATCTATATTCCTAACCCTTGTCACACTATTCCAGCTAAAAATTTCAAAACACGTCTACTCCCTCTACCCCAAATTAACACACACCAAAGTACAACAAACTCCTTGAAACATCACAGGAACGAAAATCTATTTACCCCTTTCACAGTCCCAATAATACTAGGTATCCCTATCCCCACTCTAATCATTATACTCCCCACTATACTATTCCCAACACCAAATCGACTAATTAACAATCGCACACTTTCCATCCAACAATGATTAACCAAACTTACGTCAAAACAACTAATAAATACACATAACCTCAAAGGACAAACCTGATCTCTCTCATCTCACCTCTCCTATTTATTGTCTCTACACATCTTCTTGGAATATTACCCCACTCATTTACACCTACAACCCAACTCTCAATAAATTTAAGAATAGCTATTCCTCTATGAGCTGGTATCGTTATTACAGGTTTCCGCAATAAGGCAAAAATATCCTTAGCCCACCTTCTACCACAAGGCATACCTACCTTCCTGATTCTCATTTAGTAATCATGGAGACTATTAGCCTACATATTCAACCATTAGCACTAGCCGTACGTCTAACCGCAATTACAGCAAGCCACTTATTACATCAAACTGGAAAAACAACTCTCAAACTAATAAGTACCAGCCTATTCACAGCCCTCATCACGTTCACTGTCCTCGCTCTATTAACCATGCTCGAATTCGCTGTCGCCTTAATTCAAGCCTACATATTCACTCTACTAGTAAGCCTATACTTGCATGAAAATACATAATGACCCACAAAACCCACTCATACCACATAGTAAATCCCAGTCCTTGACCCCTTACAGGAGCTTTCTCAGCACTTCTTGTAACATCGGGCCTAATCCTATGGTTCCACTTCAACTCAATAATCCTGCTAGTTTTTAGCTTACTAACAAATATTCTAACAATGTATCAATGATGACGAGATATTATCCAAGAAAGCACTTTCCAAGACCACCACACATCAACTGTCCAAAAAGGACTTCGATATGGAATCATCTTATTTATCCTATCAGAAGTCCTATTTTTTTACAGGCTTTTTCTGAGCCATTTACCACTCAAGCCTTGCCCCCACTCCTGAATTAGGCAGATGCTGACCACCAACAGGTATCCACCCTCTAAATCCTCTAGAAATTCCACTTCTCAATACCCCTGTGTTACTAGCCTCTGGCGTATCTATCACTTGAGCGCATCACAGTCTCATACAAGGAAACCGCAAACACATACTTCAAGCTCTTTTCATCACAATCATGTTCGGCCTTTATTTCACCCTACTCCAAGCATCAGAATACTATGAAGCCCCATTCACCATCTCAGACGGAATCTACGGATCCACTTTCTTTGTAGCGGCAGGCTTCCATGGACTACACGTCATCATCGGATCCACTTTCCTCATTGTTTTATACGCCAAATAAAATTCCACTTTACATCAAGCCATCACTTCGGCTTCGAAGCCGCTGCTTGATACTGACATTTCGTAGACGTTGTATGACTATTTCTCTATGTATCTATCTATTGATAAGGTTCATAGTCCTTTTAAAAAAGTATTAACAAGTACAACTAACTTCCAATCAGTTAGTTTCGGTGTACCCCGAAAAAGAACAATAAACCTCCTACTAACACTACTAACAAATACAACTCTAGCCTTACTGTTTGTATTTATCGCTTTTTTACTCCCTCAGCTAAACGTGTATGCAGAAAAAACAAGCATCTACGAATGTGGTTTTGACCCAATAGGATCTGCTTGCCTACCTTTCTCCATAAAATTCTTCCTAGTAGCAATTACCTTTCTTCTCTTTGACTTAGAAATCGGCCTCCTACTTCTCCTACCCTGAGCAACCCAAACAGACAACCTAAAAATAATACTCACTATGACCTTATTCTTAATCTCTCTACTAGCAGCTAGCTTAGCCTACGAATGAACCCAAAAGGGCTTATAATGAGACAAATATGGTACGTAGTTTAAAATAAAACAAGTGGTTTCGACTCACTAGACTGTGATCCAAACTCACAAATACCAAGGGTCTCTAATCCATATAAATATCCTAGTAGCCTTCACCATATCCCTTACGGGATTATTAATATACCGATTCCACCTCATATCCGCACTACTCTGCTTAGAGGGCATAATACTATCACTATCAGCCCTCACAATCCTAAACTCACACTTCACCCTAGCCAGCATGATACCAATTCTCCTACTATTTGCAGCCTGAGAAGCAGCCATCGGACTAACCCTACTAGTCATAATCTCCAACACATCCAGCAGTGACTACGTACAAAATCATTATCTCCAATGCTAAAATTCATCATTCCTACCATCATACTGATACCCCTAACTTGATTATCAAAAAACAACTCTATCTGAATTAATACCACAACCCACAGTTTACTATTCAGCGTTACAAGCCTAATCTTAATCAATTCATCGACAACAGTCTCAATTACTCTCTAATATTCTTCTCCGGCCCCCTTTCCACACCACTCCTAATTCTGACAATATGACTCCTTCCTTTAATACTAATAGCAAGCCAGTCCCACCTTCTCATAGAACCACTCGTCCGAAAAAAAACTTTACAATACTAATTACATTACAAACGCTTCTAATTATAACATTCACCGCCACAGAACTAATCTTATTCTACATCATATTTGAAGCTACACTAATCCCTACTCTCATCATTATTACCCGCTGAGGTAACCAAACAGAAGACTCAGTGCAGAACTCTACTTCCTATTTTACACACTTATATCACTCCACTTGCTAGTAGCACTAACATACAAAACACATCAGGATCTCTAAATATTCTATTATTACAACACTGAGCCCAACCACTATCCACGTCCTGATCCAACATCCTCATATGAGTAGCCTGCATAATAGCTTTTCCAGTAAAAATACCCCTCTACGGACTACATCTTTGACTACCCAAAGCACACGTAGAAGCCACCATCGCAGGTTCAATAGTCCTTGCAGCTGTACTACTAAAACTTGGAGGCTACGGCATATTACGAATTACATCAATTCTTAACCCTCCAACAGAACATATAGCTTACCCTTTTTTCATGCTGTCCTTATGAGGAATAATCATAACCAGCTTCATCTGTTGACATCAAACAGACCTAAAGTCACACATCGCATACTCTTCAGTCAGCCACATAGCACTCGTTATCGCAGCTATCCTCATCCAAACCCCTGAAGCTACACAGGAGCTACCGCTCTAATAATCGCCCATGGCCTTACATCCTCTATATTAGTCTGTCTAGCAAACTCAAACTATGAACGAATCCATAGCCGAACCAGAATCCTAGCACGAGGCCTACAAATCTTTCTCCCACTAATAGCGACCTGATGAGTACTAGCAAGCCTAACAAATCTCGCTCTACCCCTTACCATCAACCTAATCGGAGAACGACTTGTAATTATATCAGCTTTCTCATGATCAAACCTCACTATTATCCTAATAGGAACAAATATTGTAATCACAGCCCTCTACTCCCTATATATGTTAATCACGACACAACGCGGCAAACATACTCATCATATCAACAACCTCACCCCCTCTTTCACACGAGAACACGCCTTAACAGCCCTACACATCATTCCCTTACTACTATCGCTAAACCTCAAAATCATCTTAGGACCTCTTTATTGTAAGTATAGTTTAAAGAGAACACTAGTTTTTGAAGTTAGTAATAGAAGATCAAAACTTCTTACCGATAAAGTACTGCAAGAACTGTTAACTCAAACCCCTACACCTAACAATGTGAATTTTTCAAACTTTTAAAGGATAACAGCTACATTGGTCTTAGGAACCAAAAAATTGGTGCAACTCCAAATAAAAGTAATAAGCCTATTCACTTCCTCTGATTTACTCACATTACTAATATTAACTGCCACCATCATTATATCTAACACAAACCTCTACAAAAGCAGCAAGTACCAACACTATGTAAAAAATATTACCGTTTCCGCCTTCATCACTAGCCTGATCCCAATAAAATGTCTTTACACAAACCAAGAAGCATTCATTTCAAACTGACACTGAATTACCATCCAAACCCTTAAACTATCACTTAGCTTCAAAATAGACTACTTTTCACGCATATTCATACCCGTACTATTACCCGTACTATTCGATCATGGAATTCTCAATATGATATATACACTCTTGACCCCCTCATCAACCAATTCTTCAAATACCTACTTATCTTCCTCATCATTATACTCATCCTCGTTACAGCTAACAATCTCTTAACTCTTCATTGGATGAGAAGGAGTAGGTATTATATCCTTCTTGCTAATTGGCTGATGATTCGGACGGACAGACGCAAATACAGCCGCCCTTCAAACAATCTTATATAATCGCATCGGAGATATCGGATTCCTCATACCAATAGCATGATTTTTATTTAACATAAACGCATGAGACTTACAACAAATTTTCATACTCAACCAAAACTCCTCAAATCTTCGCCTCATAGGACTCATATTAGCCGCAGCTGGAAAATCAGCCCGATTTGGACTACACCCCTGACTCCCTTCAGCAATAGAAGGTCCCAGTTCAGTCTTAGCTTTACTCCACTCAAGCACAATAGTCATAGCAGGGATTTTCCTACTTATCCGTTTCTACCCATTAATAGAGAATAACAAACCCATTCAAACAATAACCCTTTCTCTATGTGCCCTCACCACTTTATTCACAGCTATTTGCGCCCTCACCCAAACGACATCAAAAAAATTATTGCTCCAGCCAACTTGACCTAATAATAGTAACAATTGATCTTAACCAGCCTTACCGGGCGTTTGTACACATTTGCACACACGCCTTTCTCAAAACCATATTATTCTTATGATCCGGCTCCATCATTCATAATCTAAACAATGAACAAGACATTCGAAAAATAGGAAGGCTATACAAAACCCTTCCCTTCACCACAACCGCCCTTATCATTGGCTGTTTAGCACTCACAGGAACACCATGCCTCACAGGATTCTACTCTAAAGACCCCATCGTCGAAGCCACCACTTCGTCTTATACCAACGCCTGAGCCCTAACCCTAACCGCTACCTCCCTCACAGCTATTTACAGCACTCGCATTATCTTCTTTACACTACTAGGACAACCTCGTTTCCCTCCCCTCATAAACATTAATGAAAATAACCCCATATTAATCAACCCTGCCCGTATCAGGGTCCGCAGGGTGTGAAGTGGATGGAGGATAGGCTCATGACAGTCTGAGAAGAAAATTGCATTTTGTAGTTAAGTAAATCTAGACAAAGGACAGGTGAGGACAGGTTGATGGTGTATTATCGAAAACACTCGTTATATAATTAAATCTGGCTAAAGAATACACTGTTGTTTTCCAGGAGATGGTGTACAGTTTGAAATAAGAAATTCAAATGTAGACCATCTAACTACAAATTCCTCTCCCACTGAGCCAAACACTACTTTCACAGATTTCCAGACAGTATTTCTGGTTTGTATATACCGGAATAATGTGTTTTTATGATAAAATGGTCATTACCACTGAGCTGGATGCTCAGACTAGTGGCTCATGATTATCTCAGAGACTGGGCAGTGCTGAATGGGCAATGGCAGCGTCTTTATCTAGGACCCAGACCCTCAACCGACTGTAAAGTTTCAGCTTGTCTCCCTTAAACAGTAAGCAACACACAACTACGTTCTCAGACTCCATAGTTGCCATCCCATTCCATTCTTCTCTCAGATTGCAGTCTGGTTCTGGGTCTCTCAATTATTATTTCCAGACTGATCACTGGGTTATTTCTTCAGGTGATAAATCTCATTATTTAGGTGTAGATTGCACCGGTTTAACTACCAGGGTATAATCTTATTTCCAAGTTGATAACATTTACAATTGACACCAGGGACCTTATTTCACTTCCCACATTTTTACATTTCTCCTTGCATAGTGATAGCATACATGTGAAATTTTAGCTATATATGAATTGCCCATGTCTGTGTTCTGTGTGCACATCCTTAAATAGTGAACTTTGTAACTGAATTGTCTCTTCCCTGCACTTTTCTCAGAATCCTTACACCATCCTGGTCATTGTTATGCTGTGTTGCTTCAAACTGCAGTTCTTTTCAGACACTTACTCTGCCCATCCACCTTCCCATGTCCTACAGTCTCTGAAGAATTTCCTTTTGCTTTCCATGGCAGGGTAATACAATGTCTCATCTGAAAAACTAACCCTGAAAGACCTTTCAGAATTACAAATAACAATAAATAAACAGTGGAAGATATTTCTGAACCATTTTGATCCCTTGTTTTTAAGAATATGTACCTGTGTAGGCAATATATATATATATATTTTCATTTATTTATTTTTGCTGTGTTGGGTCTTTGTTTCTGTGTGAGGGCTTTCTCTAGTTGTGGCAAGCGGGGGCCACTCTTCATCGCGGTGCATGGGCCTCTCACTATCGCAGCCTCTATTGTTGCGTAGCACAGGCTCCAGACACGCAGGCTCAGTAGCTGTGGTTCACGAGCCTAGCTGCTCCACGGTATGTGGGATGCTCCCAGACCAGGACTCGAACCCGTGTCCCCTGCATTAGCAGGCAGACTCTCAACTGCGCCACCAGGGAAGCCTTAGGCAATATTTTTATGGCCTCTGGGATTCACGTGTGTGCTTTTGAGGTTTTTCATTAGTGCATGTTTTTTTCTCCACTAAGCTGGAAATATTGGTGAACATTTCTTGCCTTCTTGTTTAAAAATGATTCTTTTTCAGCAATGCTCATACCTAGCTATGCCACCTGCACTGCAATGTACTTGATTCCATCAGGAGTATCAATATTCACCTGCCAGAGTCACTTCTCTTTGCTGCATATTAACAACCCATGTTAATCTGTGTTAATATAAAATCTGATGTTGATCAGAGCTTTTCCTGTACCAGCACACAACACACCAGACCCAAGAAGTAGGTATTTTAAATATTTTGTCTCCATTTTACCATTTTGCCCAAGAGGTGAACCTAGAATTACTCCTTAAAGGAAATATAAATCTAACATGGTTAAAAACAGACCATAAAAATCTGATGTATTCAATTACTTGAAGCTATCATAAAATGGAAGATAGGTGATAACGTTATTAGTATAACTTTGGAGTAAATAATAGATTTTACCATGATGAGAGCCTGGCATTATTTATTTCTGTCCTTGTGTAAAGAACTTTTTTTTGAAGGAAGATTTGGGGTAGAGGAAAGGGACATACCTCTTAGAGCCCCTAAAATCATAACGTGTGAGTGACAGCTTTTATCAGTGAGTGAAAGTAGCCCTGCTGGGCAGATTACAGCTTTACACATATCACCTGTTATTGCAAATCACCAAGTGTTTCACGTGAAAATTCTTGGGTGGCCAGGTGTAATCTGTGAAGTGCCTCATCATGTAAGCAAAGCTGTGTTCTCTAGGATTAGCTTCTTATCATACTCATGAGTGTATTTGGGTACACAACTGAAAGGAATGTGAAGGTAAAAGGCGTGTGGAATGATGTGTGGATGGGGAGTACTTATTAACCCTAGAGAAAGGTTATCAAACTTCATTTCCTACCTTAATTGAAATGTAATTGACATATAATATTTTGGAAGTTTAACATATACAATGTATATATGGCAAAATGCTTCCATAATAGTGTTAGGTAACACATCCTTCACTTCACATAATTACCATTTTTTTCTTGTTATTGTGAAAACATTTAAAATCTACACTCCCAGGATTTTACGTATGTAACAGAGTATTGTGACGTATAGTCATCATACTGTATTTTAGATTCCCAAAATTAATTCATCTTATATCTGAAAGTTTGTACTCTTTGATCAACATCTCCCCATGTCCCCCACCCTGCCTGGTAAATATCAATTTACTCTCTATTTTTAAATTGCACATATAAATGAGATCATACAGTATTTGTCTGACTTATTTCACTTAGCGTAATAGCTATCATCCATGTTGTTGCAAACGGCAAAATTCATTTTTTACGGCTGAGTAGTATTTAATATATATATATGTTTATATATATATATATATACAAACATGTATATACAGATACACCATAACTTCTTAAACTATTCATTTGTTGATGGACATTTAGGGTGCTTCCATATCTTGGCTACTGTAAATAGTGTTGCTATGAACATTGAAGTGCAGGTATCTCTTTGAATTATTGTTTTCATTTTTTCAGATAAATACCCAGGAATCAAATTGCTGTGGTATATGTATTTTTAGCTTTTTGAGAAACCTCTATATTGTTTCCACAGTGACCACACCAATTAACATTCCCACCGACAGAGTACAAGGGTTCCCTTTTCTCCACATCTTTGCTATCACTTGTTATTTGTGGGTTTTTGTTTTTTTTTTTTTTTTTTTTTTTTTTTTTTGCGGTACACAGGCCTCTCACTGCAGCGGCCTCTCCTGTTGCAGAGCACAGGCTCTGGACACGCAGGCCCAGCGGCCATGGCTCATGGGCCCAGCCACTCTGTGGCACATGGGATCTTCCCGGACCAGTGCAAGAACTTGAGTCCCCTGCATTGGCAGGTGGACTCTCAACCACTGCGCCACCAGGGAAACCCTGTCGTCATTTTAATGATAGCCATTCTGACGGGTTGAGGAAACATCTCACTGTGTCTTTAATTTGCATTTCTCTAATGATTAATGGTGTTGAGCATCTTTTCATGTGACTGTTAGCGAACTGTATGTCTTCTTTGTAAAAACGTCTGTTTCATAGGTATGTTTATTTGTGTCATATTTTAGATTCCATATGTAAGTTATGATATATGGCATTTGTCTTCCTCTTTTTCACTTCACATAGTATGATAATCTCTAGGTCCATCATGTTGCTGCAGATGATGTTATTTCATTCTTTCTGATTGCTGAGTAATATTCCACTGTGTGTGTGTGCGTGCGGTTTACTATTGTAAATAGTGCTGCAATGCTCATAGGGATGCATGCAACTTTTTAAATTATAGTTTTATCTGGGTATATGCCTAGGAGTGGGATTGCTAGATCATATGATAAGTTTATTTTTAGTTTTTTGAGGAAACTTCCTACTGTTTTCCATGGAGGCTGTACCAATTTACACTCCCACCAAGAGTGCAGGAGAGTCCCCTTTTCTGTCCAACATTTATTGTTTGTAGACTATGATGTCTTTCTTGAGTTGTATGAGTTGTTTGTAAATTTTGGAAAGTAAGCCCTTGTCAGTCGCATGATTTGCAAATATTTTCTCCCAGTCCGTACGTTGTATTTTCATTTTGTTTGTCATTTCCTTTGCAGTGCAAAAGCTTATAAGTTTGACTAGGTACCATTCATTTATTTTTGCGTTTATTTCTATTCCCTTGGGAGACAAACCTAAGAAAACAGTACAATTTATGTCAGAGAATGGTTTGCCTATGTCCTCTTCTAGGAGTTTTCATGCCGTATATTTAAGTCTTAAAGCCATTTTGAGTTTATTTTGTGTATGGTGAGGGTGTGTTCTAACTTCATGGATATACATGCGGCTGTCTAACTTTTCCAACACCTCTTTTTGGTTTTTTTGCCATAATATGGTGTTTTGGTGCAAGCAGCAATGCAAATCCGAAGGATGTAATTTAGAGGAAACTCTGTCCTGTCTATTCTCTAGGAACTAGAACAAGGGGAATGAGAGATGATTGTGGGTAAATCAAACCGTTTTCTCTTAATTACAGCTGAATAACGGAGCAAACTCCAATGGAAGGTTGTGATCTGCTTTTTTTTTTTTTTACATCTTTATTAGAGTATAACTGCTTTATAACGGTGTGTTAATTTCTGCTTTATAACAAAGTGAATCAGTTAAACATATACATATGTTCCAATTTCTCTTCTCTCTTGGGTCTCCCTCCCTCCCATCCTCCCTATCCCACCCCTCCAGGCGGTCACAAAGCCCCTAGCTGATCTCTCTGTGCTATGCGGCTACTTCCAATAGCTATCTACTTTACATTTTTTGGTGTATATATGTCCATGCCTTTCTTTTGCTTTGTCACAGGTTACACTTCCCCTCCGCATATCCTCAAGTCCATTCTCTAGTAGGTCTGTCTTTAGTCCTCTCTTACCTCTAGGTTGTCCATGACATTTTTCCCCTTAAATTCCATATATATGTGTTAGCAAACGGTATCTTTCTCTTTCTGACTTACTTCACTCTGTATGACAGACTCTAAGTCCACCCACCTCACTACAAATGACTCAATTTCCTTTCTGTGTCTAATATTCCATTGTATAAATGTGCCACATCTTCTTTATCCATTCATCTGATGATGGACACTTAGGTTGTTTCCATCTCCAGCCTATTGTAAATAGAGCTGCAGTGAATATTTTGGTACATGATCTTTATTAATTATGGTTTTCTCAAGGTATATGCCCACTAGTGGGATTGCTGGGTCATATGGCACTTCTATTTGTAGTTTTTTAAGGAACCTCCATGCTGTTCTCCATTGCGGCTCTATCAATTCACATTCCCACCAGCAGTGCAAGAGTGTTCCCTTTTCTCCACACCCTCTCCAGCATTTATTGTTTGTAAATTTTTAATGATGGCCATTCTGACTGGTGTGAGATGATATCTCATTGTAGTTTTCATTTGCATTTCTCTAATGATTAATGGAGTTGAGCATTCTTTCATGTGTTTGTTGGCAATCTGTATATCTTATTTGGAGAAATGTCTATTTAGGTCTTCTGCCCATTTTTGGATTGGGTTTTTTTGTTGTTGTTGTTATTGAGCTGCATGAGCTGCTTATAAATTTTAGAGATTAATCCTTTGTCAGTTGCTTCATTTGCAAATATTTTCTCCCATTCTGAGGGTTGTCTTTTGGTCTTGTGGTGAGTGGTGAGAGTGGGCAACTTTTCGTGTTCCTGATCTTACTGGAAATGGTTTCAGTTTTTCACTACTGTGGACGATGTTGGTTGTGGGTTTGTTATATATGGCCTTTATTATGTTGAAAGCTCCCTCAATGCCTACTTTCTGCAGAGTTTTTAATCATAAATATGTGTTGAATTTTGTCAATATCTTTCTCTGCATCTATTGAGATGAGCATATGGTTTTTCTCCTTCAGTTTGTTAATATAGTGTGTCACGTTGATTGATTTTCGTTTATTGAAGAATCCTTGCATTCGTAGAATAAAGCCCACTTGATCATGGTGGATGACCCTTTTAATGTGTTGTTGGATTCTGTTTGCTAGTATTTTGTTGAGGATTTTCGCATCTTTGTTCATCAGGGATATGGGCCTGTAGGTTTCTTTGTGACATCCTTGTCTGGTTTTGGTATCAAGGTGATGGTGGCGTCGTAGAATGAGTTTAGCAGTGTTCCTCCTTCTGCTATATTTTGGAAGAGTTTGAGAAGGATAGGTGTTAGCTCTTCTCTAAATGTTTGATAGAATTCACTTGTGAAGCCCTCTGGCCCTGCGCTTCTGTTTGTTGGAAGATTATTAATCACTTTCAATTTCAGTGCTTTTGATTTGTCTGTTCACATTTTGTATTTCTTCCTGATTCAGTCTTGGCAGGCTGTGCATTTCTAAGAATTTGTCCAGTTCTTCCAAGTTGTCCATTTTATTGGTATAGAGTTGCATGTAGTAATCTCTCATGATCTTCTGTATTTCTGCAGTGTCAGTTGTTACTTCTTTTTAATTTCAAATTGTATTGAGTACCTCCTTTTTGCTTGATGAGTCTGTCTAATGGCTTATCGATTTTGTTTATCTTCTCAAAGAACCAGCTTTTAGTTTTATTGAGCTTTGCTATCTTTTCCTTCATTTATTTCTGATCTGATTTTATGATTTCTTTCCCTCTGCTAACTTTAAGGTTCTTTTTTTCTTCTTTCTCTAATCCATTTAGGTGCAAGTTAGGTTGTTTATTCGAGATGTTTCCTGTTTCATCTTAAGGTAAAATTGTGTTGCCATAAACTTCCCTCTTAGAACTGCTTTTGCTGCATCCCATAGGTTTCGGGTCGTCGTGTCTCCATTGTCATTTGTTTCTAGGTAAATTTTTATTTCCTCTTTGATTTCTTCCGTGATCACTTCGTTATTAAGTAGTTTAATTTTGGCCTCCATGTGTTTGTATTTTTTACAGATCTTTTCCTGTAATTGATATCTAGTCTCATAACGTTGTGGTCAGAAGAGATACTTGTTACGAGTTCACTTTTCTTAAGTTTACCAGTGCTTGATTTGTCACCCAAGATATGTCTTCTGGAGAAAGTTCCATGAGTACTTGAGAAAAATGTGTATTCTGTTGTTTTTGGATGGAATGTCCTATAAATATCAATTAAGTCCATCTTGTTTAATGTATCATTTAAAGTTTGTGTTTCCTTATTTTCATTTTGGATGATCTGTCCATTGGTGAAAGTGGGATGTTAAAGTCCCCTATTATGAATGTGTTACTGTCGATTTCCCCTTTTATGGCTGTTAGCATTTGCCTTATGTATTGAGGTGCTCCTATGTTGTGTGCATAAATATTTACAATTTTTATATCTGCTTCTTGGATCGATTCCTTGATCATTATGTAGTGTCTTTCTTTGTCATTTCTAATAGTCTTTATAGTCTATTTTGTCTGATATGAGAACTGCTACTCCAGCTTTCTTTTAGTTTCCGTTTGCATGGAATATCTTTTTCCATCCCCTTACTTTCAGTCTGTATGTGTCTCTAGGTCTGAGGAGGGTTTCTTGTAGACAGCATATATATGGGACTTCTTTTTGTATCCATTCAGCCAATCTGTGTCTTTTGGTGGGAGCATTTAATCCATTTACATTTAAGGTAATTATCCATATGTATGTTCCTATTCCCTTTTTCTTGTTTTGGGTTTGTTATTGTAAGTCTTTTCCTTCTCTTGTGTTTCCTGTCTAGAAAAGTTCCTATTGTAGCTGTTGTAAAGCTGGTTTCGTGGTGCTGAACTCTCTCAGCTTTTGCTTGTCTGTAATGGTTTCAATTTCTGTAACAAATCTGATTAAGATCCTTCCTGGGTAGAATAATCTTGTTTGCAGGATTTTCCCCTTCATCACTTTAAATATGTCCTGCCAATCCCTTCTGGCTTGCAGAGTTACTGCTGAAAGATCAACTGTTAACCTTATGGGGATTCACTTGTGCGTTATTTGTTTTTCCCTTGCTGCTTTTAATGTTTTCTTTGTATTTTTTGACAGTTTCATTAATATGTGCTTTGTCGTATTTCTCCTTGTATTTATCCTGTATGGGACTCTCTGTGCTTCCTGGACTTACTTCCTTTCCCATATTAGGGAATTTTTCAAGTAATCTCTTCAAATATTTTCTCAGTCCCTTTCTTTCTCTTTTCTTCTTCTGGAACCCCTATAATTCGCATGTTGGTGTGTTTTATATTGTCCCAGAAGTCCAGACTGCAGCCAATGTACACTCCAGCCTTTAGAGGCTGTCTTTGCACAATCAACAGCAGTGCTTTTCTGGGTCTGTCATCTAAAGGACAAACAAAATTTTTTTTAAAAATGTGGACTACATCAAACTAAAATGTTTCTGTGCAGCAAAAGAAACAACAGTAAAAAGACAACGTATGAAATGGGAAAAATATTTGCTAACCATATATATGAGGAAGGTTATTTAAAATATATTTTAAAACATATAACTTTATAGAATAAAACAAATAATTCCAAATGGCAAAAGGCCTGAGTAGACTTTTTGCCAGAGAAGACATACCAATGGACAACAGGTACATGAAAAAATGCTCGCAGGCTTTCCTGGTGGCGCAGTGGTTGAGAGTCTTGCCGATGCAGCGGACACGTGTTCGTGCCACAGTACGGGAAGGTCCTCCATGTCCCGGAGCAGCTGGGCCTGTGAGCCATGGCCACTGAACCTGCATGTCTGGAGTCTGTGCTCTGCAATGGGAGAGGCCACATCAGTGAGAGGCCTGTGTAACACAAAAAAAAAAAAAAAAAAAATCTCAACATCACTAACATCGGGGACATGCAAGTCACATCCACTACTAGTTATAACCTTATGCTTGTTAGAATGGTCATCATAAAAAACCCCAGAGATAAAAAATATCGGCAAGGATGTGGGGAAAAGAGAACACTTGTATGCTGCTAGTGGAATTGTGTACTGGTATAGCCACTATGTAAAACAATATTGGGGATTCTCAAAAAATTTAAAACAGACCTACCATATGATCCAGCAACTCTACTTCTGAGACTCCAAAGGAAATAAAAACACTGTCTCAAAAAGGTATCTACACTGCTATGTTCATAGCAGCATGATTTACAATAGCCAATACATGGAAACAACATGTGTCCATCAGTGGACGAATGGATAAAAAGTTATCCAACACAATAAAATGTTATTGAGCCATAAAAAAGAAGAAATCCTGCCATTTGTGACAACATGGATGGACCTTGAGGCCATTATGCTACGTGAAAGAGGACGAGAGAAAAATGCTGTATGGGCTCACTCATATGTGGAATCTAAAAACAAACAAAAACCAAACTCATAGATAAAAGGTCAAATTTTTGGTTACCAGAGGTGAGAGGTATAAAAGGAAGGTGGTCAAAATATACACACTTCCAGTTGTAAGTACTAGGGATACAGTATACAACATAACTATAGTTAACATTGCTGTGTGATAAAGTTGTTGAATGTAATCTTAAGTGTTCTTATCAGAAGGAAGAAACAAATAACTGATAACACTTGGTGTGCTTTCATTATTTCCAGATAACAAAAATGACTTTAGAAAACTTTAACCTAATTTATTCTTCTTCACTTTATATGTTATTGTGGTTGCACATTTTAATTCTGAATACACTTAAATTTCCATAGTGCATTATGTCAGTGTTACCAAAATATTTACCCTTTTTCCTGATTTCACATCATTTCAGTGTGTCCCTCTAATTTCTTTCAGCCTAGCCAGCATATTTTGAATCATGTTTTTGTTGGCCTGATAGAAACCTATACATCATTTTTGTAGAATACTTTGCTTGGCATAAAGTCCTAAATTTACAGATATTTTCTTTCATCTCTGAAAATTTAATACAACTGTATTTTGACTTCCTTTGAAGTCAAAGGAACTTGGACTTCATGCAGTATTTGAACGACAAATACTGCATGAATGATATCACGAGTGCAGAATTTAAAAGTACAAACTAATGAATAGAACAAGAGGAGCAGATATAGAGAACACACTAGTGGTTACCAGTGGGGAGAAGGAAAGGAGGGCAATAGAAGTTAGGGAATCAAAACGTGTAAACTGTTTTGTATAAGTTACAAAGATATATTGTACAGCACAGGAAATATAGCCAGTATCATAACTATAAATGTAGTTTGTAACTATAACCTTTAAAAAATTGTGACCCATTATACTGTACACATGACATATTGTGCAACTACACTTCAATAATAAGAAAATAAATATGTTAGAAATAATAAAAGCTATTTATATTAAAAGTTTATAATGAAAAAAGTAAATTCACCTTTCCTGAGATTTGGACAAAGTTCTGGAAAAAGGTGGAAGGTCTGGTGAGTGTGGGTCAGGTTGTTAGATCCTGGTGTTTAGAAGCTAGTGAGACTCTGACCAGTACTTTCACGTGCATTCTTTGAAGGTCATCTATAATCAAGCCTTCCACGGTGAAAGATATGTGTTGTGTCCATACAGATGATGGAAACACTTGTGCCTTGGAATATCTTGCTGATTGTGAAGATCTGCAGTAGAAACCTTCTGGGTTAGGTGGCCTTTGCCCATGGACTAAAATTTCAGCTCCTATTAAATGATCAGAATTATAATTTCGACATTAATGCTTTACAAACTTACATCTTTCAAGTGTTATTTTTTCTGCATTTTCAGATGGCTACCCCAAAGAAGAAATGATGTATAGATGGAGAAAAAATTCGGTTGAGGCAGCTGATCAGAAATCCTGGCGGCTTTATCAGTTTGACTTCATGGGCCTCAGAAACACCACAGAAATTGTGAAAACATCTGCAGGTAGTAGTTAACTTACAGAAGTGTAGTTCTCAAAAACAAATCCGACTTTTTCCCACTGATGACTTAGGCATACCTTTCCCTTTCATGCAGCTTTCTTCCTGTGTATGTTTAAAATAATTATATTCGTATCACCATGATTCTTAAATGATATTTGAAGCAAAACAGCTGATTCAAAGCTCAAAAATGTTTAATATTTTAACTGGGATTGGGAAAAGGGTGACAAGATTATCTTATATGTTTAAACTGAGACTATGTTGACATTATGTCTATAAACCTAAGAGTCTCATCCCTGACCAGATTTATATAAACCAATTTTCTAAGTGTGAGAGTTCTACAAGTTCTACAACTAGATACAGAGACATGGTTTATTAATGTCTTTAATACATTTCTTTTTGTTTTATGGCTTTTGTTTGTTTGTTGGTAATTTCCACAATAGGAATCTATGGTCCACTATTTTGCAGTTAGTTTTTTTCTGACAGGTCCTGGGGATTAGATTGGTTTCAAGTCGGCTTTTCTACTGATCTAGTTATTTGTTAATATGAATCATTTATTGGCTTTTAAAACTCAATAATTTGTTTCATATGACTAGATTAAGTGTAAATTCTAATAAATAGTGTAACTATCTTTAAAGAACAGTCTAAATTCTTGATATAATTCTAAATAGAGAACTACAGTTGCCCCTTGATATCCATGGTGAGTCGTTCCAGGACCCCTAAATATATCAAAATCCCAGTTGCTCAAGCCTATTATATAAAATGGCATAGTATTTGCATTTCACTTACATCTTCCTGTATAGTTTAAATCATCTCTAAATTACTTATAATACCTAATACAAAGTATTATGCTAAACATAATATGTTTATGTAAATAGTTGACCCTTGAACAACACAACAACTGCACATGTTCACTTATATTTGGATTTCCTTGTAGTAAGTACTACAGTACTACACAATCCCAGTTGGTTGAACCCCCATATGCAGAACCGCAGATGCAAAGGAATCAGAGAACCATATATACTGAAGAGCACGTATATATGGAGTTTCAAGTGAATGGAGGGTTGGTGCCCCTAAATCCTGTTGCTCAGTGTTCAATTGCCCTTTTCCGTGCAAGGCAAATTCAAGTTTGCTTTTTTTTAACTTTCTGGAAAAAATATTTTTCAAATATTTTCGATCCACGGCTGTTTGAATCTGGGCTTGTGAAACTCATGGCTGTGGAAGATCTGCTGCATTTACACATGGAGAAAGGTCTTTAAAAACTGATCAGCAGAGAAAAGAAAGCCTCCACAAATGTCACAATAGTAAAGGTGAGCAATGACATTTATGTTTAAATATTAAATATTGATAAGGTTAAAAGAATGGAAGATCATAATTATATAAATATACTTTGGAAACTACATAAAGAGACATGTTTGGGGGAAGTTTTTACCCAAATAGTCACTTAAATTAATAATATAATTACATTCCTGGAGAGTTTGAAATAAACTAGCAGACTTTTGGGGTGTAAGGCTGAGCAAAAGAGGGTAACCAAACTGGGTGATTGTTCTAACGTTTAAATGTCAAACATTGATACTGATATTCCTTTTCCGTTGTAAGCAAGATGATATTAAACAAAAGGAAAGGTGAAGGCAGGTTGAACACAACTTGTTTTAAAATTAACCCTAAGAGAAAGGGAAGTGGCAAATGGAGGGACCGGTGGAGTTGAGGTAGTAGCCGGAGTAATTTTTATGCTATTGAGGGTTAAGGAAAGTATGAAAAACATTCACTGGAGCAAGGAGCTTTCAGTCTCACTAGAAAAACATGATGAACATAAAAGGTTAATGAGTAAACCAGGAACGGATGCAGCAACATAATAAACATTATTTTGGGCTCAGTTGCAGGGAAGACAGAAGAAATTAGAAGAGTTTTTTTCTAATTTTTAAAATTTGGGTTGTGTTGGGTCTTCCTTGCTGTGCATGGGCTTTCCTTAGTGGTGGAGAGTGGGGACTATTTATGTCGGTGTGTAGGCTTCTCAATGTAGTGGCTTCTCTTGTTGCAGAGCAAATGGGTAAATGCGAGTTTTTTCTTAATTTCACTTTCAGATATTTCGTCATTAGCGTATAGGAATACAAGAGATCTCTGTGCACTAATTTTGTATCCTGCTACTTGATCAAACTCATTAATTAACAGCTACTTTTCTGGTACCATCTTTCGGATTCTCTATGTCATCTACAAACAGTGAGAAGTTTGCCTCTTCTTTTCCGATTTGAATTGCTTTTATTCTTTTTCTTCTCCAATTGCTGTGGCGAAAACTTCCAGAGCTATATTAAATAATAGTGATGATACTGGGCAACATGGTTTTTTTCCTTAACTTAGTGGAAATGGTTTCAGTTTTTCACCACTGAGGCCGATGTTGGCTGTGGGTGTGTCGTATATGGCCTTTACTATGTTGAGGAATGTTCCCTCTAGGCCTACTTTTTGGAGGGTTTTTTTAAAATCATAAATGGGTGTGGAATTATTTGAAAGCTTTCTCTCCATCTATAGAGATGATCATATGGTTTTTCTCCTACATTTTGTTAATAAATATGGTGTTTCCTATTGATTGCTTTACCTATATTGAAGATTCCTTGCGTTCCTGCAATAAACTCCACTTGATCATGATGTATGATCTTTTTAATGTGCTGTTGGTTTCTGTTTGCTAGTATTTTGTTGAGGATTTTTGCAACTACGTTCATCAGTGGTATTGGCCTGTAGGTTTCTTTGCGACATATTTGTCTGGTTTTTGTATCAGGGTGATGGTGGCCTCGTAGAATGAGTTTAGGGGTGTTTCTCTCTCTGCTATATTTTGGAAGAGTTTGAGAAGGACAGGTGTTTAGCACTTCTCTAAATGTTTGCTAGAATTCAGCTGTAAAGCCAACTGGTCCTGGGATTTTGTTTGTTGGAAGGTTATTAATCAGTTTCAATTTCTGTGCTTGTGATTGGTCTATTCATATTTTCTATTTCTGCTTTGTTAAGTCTCTGAATGTTGTGCCTTTCTAAGAATTTGTTCATTTCTTCCAGGTCGTCCTTTTCATTGGCATATAGTTGCTTGTAGTAATCGCTCATGATCCTTTGAATTTCTGCAATGTCAGTTGTTACTTCTTTTTCATTTCTAATTGTATTTACTTGCGTCCTCCCTATTTTTCTTCATGAGTATGGCTAATGGTTTATCAATTTCCTTTATCTTTTCAAAGAACCAACTTTTAGTTTTATTCATCTTTGCTGTCGTTTCCATCATTTGTTTTTCATTTATTTCTGATGAGGTCTTTATGATTTCTTTCCTTCTGCTAACTGTGGGGATTTTTTGTTCTCCTAATTTCTTTAGGTGCAAGGTTAGGTTGTTTATTTGAGATGTTTCCTGTTTCTTATGGTAGGATTTTATTGCTATAAACTCCTTCTTAGTACTTATTTTGCTGCATCCCGTAAGTTCTGGGTCGTCTTGTTTTCACTGTGATTTGTTTCTTTGTGCTTTTTGATTTCCTCTTAGGTTTCTTCAGTTATTTCTTGGTTATTGTGTAGTGTATTGTTTAGCCTCCATGAGTTTGTATTTTTTACAGATTTTTGCCTGTAATTTATATCTAGGCTTATAGCGTTGTGGTCAGAAAAGATACTTGATACGATTTCACTTTTCTTAAATATACCACGGCTTGATTTGTGACCCAAGATACAATCTATCCTAGAGAATGATCCGTGAGCACTGGAGAAGAATGCGTATTCTGTTGTTTTTTAATGGAATGTCCTAAAATTATCAATTAAGTCCATCATGTTTAATATATCTATTAAGCTTCTGTTTCCTTATTTATTTTCATTTTGACTGATCTGTCCTTTGGTAAAAGTGGGGTGTTAAAGTCCCCTATTATGATTTGTTACTGTCGATTTCCCCTTTTGTGTCTGTTAGTATTTACCTTATATATTGAGGTGCTCTTATGTTAGGTACATAAATATTTACAATTGTTATATCTTCTTGGATCAAACCATTGATCATTATGTAGTGTCCTTCTTTGTCTTTGTTTTAAAGTCTATTTTGTCCGATATGAGAATTGCCTCTCCAACTTCCTTCTGATTTCCATTTGCATGGAATATCTTTTTCCATCCCCTCTCTTTCTTTCTTTAGTATCCCTAGGTCTGAAGTGGGTCCTTTGTTGGTAGCATACATATGGGTCTTGTTTTTCTATCCATTCAGCCTTTCTGGGTCTTTTGGTTGGAACCTTTAATCCATTTACATTTAAGGTAATTATCGATATGTATGTTCCTCTTACCATTTTCTTAATTGTTTGGGTTTTTTTATAGTAGTTCTTTTCCTCCACTTGTGTTTCCTGCTTAGAGACATTTCTTAGCAATTGTTGTAAAGCTGTTTTGGTGGCGCTGAATTCTCTTAGCTTTTGCTTGTCTATAAAGGTTTTCCTCTGGCAAATCTGAATGAGATCCTTGCTGGGTAATCTTGGTTGTAGATTTTCCCTGTCATCACCTTAAATATGTCCTGCCAGTCTCTTGCAGAGTTCCTGCTGAGAGATCAGCTGTTAATCTTAAGCTGTGTGTTTTTCATTGTTTTTTTGTTTTTCATTGTTTCCCCTTGCTGCTTTTAACGTTTTTTCTTTAATTTTTGATAGTTTAATTAATATGTGTCTTGGCATGTTTCTCATTGGATTTATCCTGAATGGCACTTTCTGTGCTCCTGGACTTAACTATTTCCTTTCCCATATTAAGGAAGTTTTCAACTGTAATCCCTACAAATATTTTCTAACTTTCTTTATCTCTTCTTTTTCTGTGACCCCTATAATTCGAATGTTGGTGCGTTTAATGTCCCAGAAGTCTCTGAGACTGTCCTCTATTCTTTTCATTCTTTTTTCTTTATTATGATCTGTGGTATTTACACTGTTTTATCTTGAAGGTGACTGATCCGTGTTTCTGCCTCAGTTGTTTTGCTATTGAGCCCTTCTAGAGAATTTTTAATTTCATTTATTGTGTTGTTCATCACAGTTTGTTTTTTGGTTCTTCTATTTTCTTGTTAAACGTTTCGTGTATTTTCTCCATTTTATTTACAAGATTTTGGATCATCTTTACTATCATTATTCTGAATTATTTTTCAGGTAGACTGCCTATTTCCTCTTCATCTGTTACATCTTGTGGTTTTTGGCTTTGCTCCTTCACCTGCTGTGTGTTTCTCTGCCTACTCATTTTGCTTAACTTACTGTGTTTGGGGTCTCCTTTTCGCAGTCTGCAGGTTGCTAGTTCCTGCTGTTTTTGGTGTCTGTCCTCAGTGGCTAAGTTTGGTTCAGTGGGTTGTGTAGGCTTCCTGGTGGAGGTGATAGTGACTGTGTTCTGGAGAATGAGGCAGGATCTTGTTTATCTGGTTGGCTGGTCTGCCCTGGTGGTTTGTTTTGTGGTGTCTACGATCTTATTATGGTTATAGACAGCCTCTCTGCTAGTCGATGGTGTTGTGTTCCTGTCTTGCTAGTTGTTTGGCATGGGGTGTCCAGCACTGTAGCTTTCTGGTCTTGAGTGTAGCTGGGTCTTGGTGTTGAGGTGGAGATCTGTGGGAGATATTCACTGTTTTTATATTACGCTGAGCTTGGAGGTCTCTTGTGGACCAGTGTCTTGAACTTGGCTCTCGCACCTCAGCGGCACATCCGTAAAGTCTGGCTGGAGCACCAAGAGCCTGTCATCCACAAGGCTCAGAATAAAATGGAGAAAAAAGAAAGAAAGAAAACGATAAAATAAAATGTTATTAGACTGAAAAATAAAAAATAATTATTAAAAAAATGTTTTAAGTAATAAAAAAAGAAAGGAAAGAACAAACACACTAAAAATCAGGTCCACCAATGACAACTAGTGCTAAAAACTATACAAAAACAAAAAACAACTCTAGGATAAATGTTAAAAGCAAAGTGATACCGACTGAATGACAACAGAAGCCTCCACATACGTACTCACAAAAGAGAATAAAGGAAAAAATATATATCTTTGCTCGCAAAGTCCACCTTGTCAATTTGGGATGATTCGTTGTCTATTCAGGTACTCCACAGCTGCATGGTACATCAAGTTGTTTGTGGATATTTAATCTGCTTTGCATGGCGGTCGCCTGAGGGCAGGCGTCTGTACTTCGCTCAGATAGGACAGGGTTTAATTAGCAGCTGATTTGGGGGCTTTGATTCACTCAGCCCGGGAGGCGGGAGAGGTACAGAAAGTGGAACGAGCCTGCAACGGCAGAGGCCAGCGTGACATTGCAACAGCCTGAGGTGCGCCGTGTGTTCTTCAGGGGAAGTGGTCCCCGTATTACAGGACCCTGGCAGTGGCGGGCTGCACAGGCTCCTGGGACGAGGGGTGTGGAGAATGACTTGTGCTTCCACACAAGCTTCTTGGTGGCAGAAGCACAAGCCTTGGCATCTCATTCCCGTCTCTGGGATGTGCACTAATAGATGGAGTTTGCGTCCATCCCTGGATCTCATTTAAGCGGCACTCTTAATCCCCTCTCCTTGCACACCAGGAAACAGAAGCAAACAAAACTTGCTTTTTCGGCAGCTCCAGACTTTTTCCCGGACTCCCTCCTGGCCAGCAGTGTTGCATTAGCTCCCTTCAGGCTGTGTTCATGCAGCCAACCCGACCTTTCCCTGGGATCTGACCAAAGCCTGAAACTCAGCTCGCAGCGCCCACCCATTCTGGCGGGTGAGCAGACAAGCCTCTCAGGCTGGTGAGAGCTGGTCGTCACTGATCCTCTGTGTGGGAATCTCTCTGCTTTGCCCTCTGAACCCCTGATGCTGCACTCTCCTCCCTGGCTACGAACCTTCCGCCTTCCGCTACCCACAGTCTCCGCCCGTGAAGGGGCTTCCTAGGGTGTGGAAACCTTTCCTCTTTCACAGCTCCTTCCCACTGGTGCAGGTTTTATCCCTATACTTTTGTCTCTATTTTTCCTTATTTCTTTTGCCCTAGCCAATTTGGGATGAGTGGTACATTGGCTTTTCGTTGGTCTTCCTGTAGGGGACAGTGAAGCTGGAAATCACAATTCCTCCTGCCCCCGCTTCTCCAAGTAGAAGCTGGAAAATAGGGACGCTGGTGTTCTCTGGAACCGGTTTCTGTGGTGTGTCCCAGAACCTCACCAAGAGCCAAGACTTCCCTGGTGGTGCAATAGTTAAGAATCCTCTTGCTAATGCAGGAGACACGGGTTTGAGCCCTGGTCAAGGAAGATTCCACATGCTGTGGAGCAATAAGGCCTGTGTTCCACAACTACTGAAACCCGCACACCTAGAGACAGCTCTCCGCAAGAGAAGCCACCCCAATGAGAAGTCTGTGCACTGCAATGAAAAGTAGCCACTATTCACTGCAACTAGAGAAAGCATCCGTGCAGCAATGAAGACCCAACACAGCCAAAAATAAGAAAGAAAGAAAGAAGAATGAAAGAGGAAGAACAAAGAAAAAATAAAAGAATGAAAGAAGAAAAAAAGAAATTATTTTAAAATAATCTGGCTTCAAAATATGTCCTTGACTGTCCCTTCCTACTTTCACACCTGACAGTGGGACGTTCAGGCAGACCTCTGAGTTAGGCAAAGGGTATTTGAACCCAAGATTTGGGGTACCTGTTCACCTCAAGTTAGGCCAAAGAGGATGTATTTGCTAAAATGAATTATGTGCCTACTCTGGAGTTGTCCTACTGTTTATCTTACTTACGAAATGACAATGGTGGTTGAAGAAATTATTCAAATCTTTGTATATTCCACTTGGGTTGTGTTCATAACTGTTAGGGTGATTAATTAGGTTTTGCTTTTCTGTCTACTGTTTTCTGTAAATTCATAAACATTTAAATATGACACATAATTCAATAAAATTTCCTAAGGAAATGATGTAACTTGACTTTCTTATTACTTAGAAAAATATTTTTGTGGGTTTTTTTTTTTTAATTGCTTCAGGTTAATCTTTCGGATTCCTTTATGTGGACTTTGCCAAAATATTTGTTTCTTGGAAAAATGATCTCAATAATTGATGTTCTATCAGCCATCCTGAATATTGCTAAAACAGAACACCACATTCCTCAATAAATATTCTAATTTAATGAGAGGTATAATTTTATACGGGTTTAATATGGTCTCCCTATCAATATTTTTAAGTAAAAATGGGACTTTCATGGTGATCTTTTCATTAAACAAATACCAGTTTATTGCTTACCAAGTAACATTGATAAACAAGACATATATATTCTATAACCCAACTAATTTATTGTTCTTAAGACAACATTGTTTTTATCGGTAATTATAGAAATAACTTTATTGCAGTTGTTAGGAACAGGTAAGGAGCGCTTCCTGGCAGGCTAAATGATTTCTAAGCTGTGCTTCAAAGTTGACTTGTAACTATCTGGATGCAAGTGATAGGAAAAAAAAGCGTCCTAGGCAGTAGGGAAGGGATGCAGCAGCAATTGGGGAAGGATCTTGGCAAATCTGAGGACCTGGGGAGACCAGGAGTGCAAAGAATATAGGTGCAAGGGGCATTTCATGCAGAATGGTGTAGACTGTTGGGGACGGAGTAATTCCCCCATCTACCCCCCCCCCTTGAGTTCTTGTGGCTGGACTAATTGTAAAATTGACACGTTGACAAGGTTTTTTTATACAGGCTTCTTTGTGATAAGGAAGTCCTACCTCTAGATGCGGGGAGTGCCCCTTTCACATGAGAGATTTTTTTCTGCTTTCAGATACAGAGAGGAGAGTCAGAGTTTCCCTCTTATGTTGGCATTTCTTAAGTAACTTTAATTCAAAATAATCAATATGCTATTTAGACACATTTTGGGGTGGCCTACCCTAGGTCACAACTAGACCATAATAAAGTTTTGAAAATTTACAGGGGTAGCAAGATGCAATTCATACTAAAAAATAGAAATATAAATTTGTTACAGGAGAAAGTTAATTTTGACAATATTTTATTACAGGTGATTATGTTGTCATGACTATATATTTTGAATTGAGTAGAAGAATGGGATACTTCACTATTCAAACATACATTCCTTGTATACTGACCGTGGTTTTATCCTGGGTATCATTTTGGATCAAAAAAGATGCTACACCAGCAAGAACAGCATTAGGTGAGTTTCAAAAAAATCTTTGCTACCATTTTGTTTAACATAGTAGTCATAAAAATATTTTCAATAAAAAGCTTAGCTCAAATGATTTAATTTGAAGGCTACTTGATTCATGCTTGTTTTTAGGTAGATAATTTAGACTGTTCTTCCTGACTGTAGAATTCTATGTGCGCCACTTAAAAGTTGAGGTTAAACTTTCTATCTATATTATTTTACCTATCTATAACCTAAAAATTCTCATGAATTTTTTTTCTGGCAACCAAAGTCTTCTTAATAAAACATTAAATTTCGGTGGTTTTAAGATTGTGATTGTGCAACATGTTGTATATGTTTTTCTTTATGATAGGAATTTTGCCTTTCTATGTTTTGATTTATTAACACAGGCAATGTAACATATAAAGGGTCCCCTCAAATTTCTTTCAGAAAAGAAGGAACTGCTTAAATTTTAAAATTACAGTCTTCTATATTACATTGAACATTTTCTGTTGGCTGTTAAAAATCATTGTTTAAAGCAAAGTACTTTTTGAAAAAAATTAGCCTTTAGTATCCTCTGCCAATATTAGTTTTGCATTCTGAACAGAAAATACATGAAAGAATTAATATCAGCTGGCAAAAGCATAACACAAATTTTGCAACTTTTCTTGTGGTTATGACTTTACAATTACATATTTGGGTGTCATAGTGAGCATGATATGAAAGTCCTATCAAAGTGTGGCTATTGTAGGGGCTTCCCTGGTGGCACAGGTGGCTGAGAGCCCACCTGCCGATTCAGGGGACGTGGGTTCGTGTCCCAGTCCAGGAAGAGCTCATATTCCGTGGAGTGGCTAGCCCCGTGAGCCGTAGCCGCTGGCCCTGCGTGTCCGGAGCCTGTGCTCCGCAACGGGAGAGACCACAACAGTGAGAGGCCCGTGTACCGCGCAAAAAAAAAAAACTGGCAATTGCTAAAAGAAAATGAAAAAAAAAATAGTGTCACCATTGTGGTGACACACAGTGTTTGCCGTTAATACAGTTACAGACAAGAAAGGTGGAGAAATGTCATTAACACCAGGATATTTGGTTAAGACACCAGAATAAAAGTAGGCTCTGCCTACTTTAGATAAAGCTTAGATCACTCTATGACAAGATCAAAAGCACCAGCAGTAAATCAATTATAAGAAAGCATTCAACATTCTTTTAAAAAAGATAACTGTCAATGTTCTTTATGAAGTATCATCTACAATATTGTGTATACAGTAAAAAATTAATAGACTTTCTAAGAATTAAGTAAATGTGACTCGATCAAAGAAAAAAGTCAATATCAAAATGCAACTCTGGGAAGAGAGGGGGAAGATGGCGGAAGAGTAACATGCAGAGATCACATTCCTCCCCAGAGATACATCAGAAATACATCTACATGTGGAACTGCTCATATAGAACACCCACTGAACGCTTGAAGAAGACCTCAGACCTCCCAAAAGGCAAGAAACTCCCCACGTACCTGGGTAAGGCAAAAGAAAAAAATAGAGACAAAAGAATAAGGATGGGACCTGCACCAGTGGGAGGGAGCCTTGAAGGAGGAAAGTTTTCCACACACTAGAAGCCCCTTTGCGGGTGGACACTGCAGGTGGCAACGGGGGATAGCTTCGGAGCCGCAGAGGAGAGCACAGCAACGGGGGGTGCTGAGGGCAAAGCAGAGATATTTCAGCACAATCGATGCCGACCGGCACTTACCAGCCCGAGAGGCTTTTCTGCTCAACCGCCAGGACTGGCGGGGCTGGGAACTGAGGCTCGGGCTTCAGTCGGAGTGCAGGGAGAGGACTGGTGGCGTGAACACAATATGAGGACGTTACTGCACCACGGCTAGCCCGGAGGGAGTCAGGCGAAAAGTCTGGACCTGCCGAAGAGGTAAAAACCTTTTTCTTCCCTCGTTTCCTGGTGCGCGAGGAGAGGGGATTAAGAGCTCTGCTTAAAGGAGCTCCAGAGATGGGCATGAGACGCCCAGGCTGCTGCTGCCATCACGAAGAAAACTGCGAGCACAGGTCACTCTCCACACCTCCCGTCCCTGGAGGCTGTGCAGCCCTCCACTGCCAGGGTCCTGGGATCCAGGAACAACTTCTCCGGGAGAACGCACAGGACACATCAAGCTGGTGCAACGTCACGGCAGCCCCTGCCACCGTAGGATCGCCCCGCACTCCGTAACCCCTCCATCTCAACGGCCTGAGTGAGCCAAAGCCCCCAAATCAGCGGTTCCTTTAACTCGTTCTAGCTGAGCAAAGAACAGACGCCCTCCAGCGACCTACAAGCAGAGGCGGGGCCAAATCCAAAGCTGAAACACGGGAGTTGTGCAAAGAAAAGAAAGGGAAATCTCTCCCAGCAGCCTCAGAAGCAGCGGAATAATCTTCAAAATCAAGTTGATGTATCCTGCAACTGTGGAATACCTGAGTAGACAATGAATCATCCTAAATTTAAGAGGTAGACTTTGAGAGGAAGATTTACTGTTTTTTTCCGTTTTCCTCCTTTTGTGAGTGTGTAGCTGGATGTTTTTGTGTGAAATTTTGTCTGTATAGATTTCTTTTCACCATTTGTCCTAGGGTTCTATGAATCAGGTTTTTTTGGGTTTTTTATTTTTAAAATAATTTTTCTTAATAATTATTTATTTTTTAATAACATTATTTTATTTTACTTTACTATATTCTCTTTTCTTTTATCCTTTTTTCTTTCCATTTTTTTCTCTTTCTTTCTTTCATTTGTCTCCCTTTTATTCTGAGCCGTGTGGATGAAAGGCTCTTGATGCTGCAGCCAGAGTCAGTGTTGAGCCTCTGAGGTGGGAGAGGCAACTTAAGGACAGTGGTCCACAAGAGACTTCCTAGCTCCACATAATATCAAAAGACGAAAATCTCCCAGAGATATCTATCTCAACATCAACACCCAATTTCACTCAACGACCAGCAAGCTACACTGCTGGATACCCGATGTCAAACAACTAGCAAGATAGGAACACCACCCCACCCATTAGCAGAGAATCCACTTAAAATCATAAGTCCACACACATCTCAAAACACACCACAAGATGTGGACCTGCCCACCAGAAAGACAAGATCCAGCCTCATCCACCAGAACACAGGCACTACTCCCCTCCACGGGAAGCCTACACAATCCACTGGACCAACTTTAGCTACTGGGGACAGACATCAAAAACAATGGGAACTACGAACCTGCCTCCAGCAAAACGGAGACCCCAAACACAGTGAGATAAGCAAAATGAGAAGACAGGAAAACACACAGCAGATGAAGGAGAAACATAAAATCCCACCACACCTAACAAATGAAGCGGAAATAGGCAGTCTACCTGAAAAGGAATTTATAATAATGATAGTAAAGATGATCAAAAATCTTGGAAATAGAATAGAAAAAAAATGCAAGAATAATTTAACAAGGACTTAGAAGAACTAAAGATGAAACAAGCAACGATGAAGAACACAATAAATGAAATTAAAAATACTCTAGAAGGGATCAATAGCAGAAAAACTGAGGCAGAAGAACGAAAAAGTGACCTGGAAGATAAAGTAGTGGAAATAACTAATGCAGAGCAGAATAAATTCAAAGAAAAGACCTGAGGACAGTCTCAGAGACCTCTGGGACAACATTAAACACACCGGTATTCAAATTGTAGGGGGTTACAGAAGAAGAAGAGAAAAAGAAAGGAACTGAGAAAATATTTGAAGAGATTATAGTTGAAAACTTCCCTAATATGGAAAAGGAAATAAGTCCAGGAAGCACAGAGAGTCCCATACAGGATAAATCCAAGGAGAAACACGCCAAGACGCATAGTAATCAAACTGCCAAAATTAAATACAAAGAAAACATATTAAAAGCAGCAAGGGAAAAACAACAAATAACACACAAGGGAATCCCCATAAGCTGACCTTTCAGCAGAAACTCTGTAAGCCAGAAGGGACTGGCAGGACATATTGAAAGTGGTGGAGAAAAACCTACAACCAAGATTACTCTACCCAGCAAGGGTATCATTCAGATTTGATGGAGAAATTAAAACATTTACACACAAGCAAAAGCTGAGTTCAAAACCACCAAACAAGCTTTACAACAAATGCTAAAGAATCTTCTCTAAGCAAGAAACACAAGGCAAGGAAAAGACCTACAATAACAAACCCAAAACAATTAAGAAATAAGAATAGTAACACACATATCGATAATTACCTTATGTATATGGTTTAAATGCTCCCACCAAAAGACACAGAGTGGCTGAATGGATACAAAAACAAGCCCATGTATATGCTGTCTACAAGAGACCCACTACAGACCTAGAGACACATACAGACTGAAAGTGAGGGGATGGAAAAAGATATTCCATGCAAATGGAAACCAAAACAAAGCTGGAGTAGCAATTCTCATATCAGACAAAATAGATTTTATAATAAAGACTATTAGAAGAGGCGAAGAAGGACACTACATAATGATCAAGGGATCGATCCAAGAAGAAGATATTACAATTGTAAATATTTATGCATCCAACTTAGGAGCACCTAAATACACAAGGCAAATACTAAGTCATAAAAGGGGAAATCAACAGTAACATATTCATAGTAGGGGACTTTAACACCCCACTTTGACCAAAGGACCGATCACCCAAAATGAAAATAAGTAAGGAAACACAAGCTTTAAATGATACATTAAACAAGATGGATTTGATATTTATAGGACATTCGATCAAAAACAACAGAATATACATTTTTCTCAAGTGTTCATGGAACATTCTCCAGGATAGATCATATCTTGAATCACAAATCAAGCCTTGTTAAATTTAAGAAAATTGAAGTGGTATCAATTATCTTTTCTGACCACAACGCTATGAGACTAGATATCAATTACAGGAAAATATCTGTAAAACATACAAACGCATGGAGGCTAAATAATACACTACTTAATAACGAGGTGATCACTGAAGAAATCGAAGAGAAAATAAAAAAATACCAAGAAACAAATGAAGATGGAGACAAAACGAACCAAAACCTACGGGATGCAGCAAAAGCAGTGGGAAATTTATATAAATAAAATCCTAATTTAAGAAACAGGAAACATCTCGAATAAACAACCTAATTTTTTTGTTCATTTAGGCAAGGCTTTCCCATATCTCTTCCCTTTAGCGTCTCCCTCCCTCCCACCCTCCCTATCCCACCCCTCCAGGCTGTCACCAAGCACTGAGCTGATCTCCCTGTGCTATTCGGCTGCTTCCCACTAGCTATCTTACGATTGGTATACGTCCATGCCTCTCTCTCGCTTTGTCACAGCTCACCCGTCCCCCTCCCCATATCCTCAAGGCCGTTCTCAAGTAGGTATATGTCTTTATTCCTGTCTTAACACTAGGTTCTTCACATTTTTTTTCTTAAATTCCTTATATATGTGTTAGCATATGGTATTTGTCTTTCTCTTTCTGACTTACTTCACTCTGTATGAGAGATTCTAGGTCTATCCACCTCATTACAAATAGTTCCATTTCCTTTCTTTTTATAGCTGAGTAATATTCCATTGCATGCCATTGTGCCACATCTTTATCCATTCATCCGATAATGGGCACTTAGGTTGTTTCCATCTTCGGGCTATTGTAAATAGAGCTGCAGTGAACATTTTGGTACATGATCTTTTTGAATTATGGTTTTCTCAGGGTATATGCCCAGTAGTGGGATTGCTGGGTCATATGGCAGTTCTATTTGTAGTTTTTTAAGGAACC